>NC_056742.1:505836117-505936117 GCF_019279795.1 Protopterus annectens
CTCTCCTTTGATGGCTCAATGTATCCATGCGATTATCCGTACCATGTGAATGCACCTGCACCGTTTTAGGTCCTCATATCCCCAGGGGATAGTATGTTGTTTTACAGCTGTTTGGTTTGCAGTCTGCACATGTGCTACATTCGCCTGATAGTGTGTGCTTTATCACCTTTTTTCCTTTGGATGAAGCAGTGGCTGACCTTGCTAAGTCACTGCTCTGGAGCATTCAGCAGGAAAGTCAGGAGTTCAATTCCCTTGAATCTGATCTTTCTTTTCTTGCTTTCAATCTGCACGTGTCACATATCTCTGATATGTACGTGTTTTATGTCCCCTTTTAATCTGACTTCTACAGTGGGTCATCTTCCCAGTAAGCTATGGAAATATTAGAATGAGGATCGATTTCCTCAGGATATCATATAATTCTTTTTAATGACAGTTACAATATTCAACAGGTATACTGTAAATGTTCTGATACTGTCAGGACTGGTGAGGTCTGTTACATCAAATTAGTTTATAGTATCCCACCTTTCCTGTCTAGGTTTCATATTCTTCAACATTCATGTATTGTCATGCCACCTTCTCCCTTTGATTTTTAGATAATTATTTTGTTCTGCAACTCCCTTTGCACTTTAGTCTGCCTCTCTGCTGATACCCTTGTTATAGTACAACCTCTACTCCACATCAACCATCAAAGGCACTTTCATTCCCCCTGAATATTTCTCTCACTATATATTTGCTGATGTACATTATATCAACATTCTACACCTCTGTGTGCATCATTACACATTCAACTACCAGACGTCTCAACTTTTAGTGCAAGAAGTCTGTACAAAGCCAAAAATAAATGGGGAACAAATGCCCACCAAAATATGGTCAGATTTTAAAATGTGCTATTATAAACTTAGACATTTGCTAGAACAACAGACTTTGCATTAATATGTATTTTCTGACGGTTATGATGTCTGAAATTCAAATATATGTCATTATTTAGTGACTTCAATCATTGATTATTTGCCAGAAAATCAGAAATTGTATGAGGAACAGACCAAAATATGATGCAAAAATGTGGACATTCTGCAAACATCTAGCCAGTTGAGAGGTATGCCTACTACAGGTGCTCACCTCAGCTACTTATACTTCAATGTGGCTGGAAGGAGGTTTTTCACATTCTAACTGTGGGTCCGTACTGCAGCTGTGACAAGAACCTCCTTGCTGTGCTCCCTAGCCTGGCTGCATGCACTGATAATAAGTTTTGGAGTTTGTCGCTCACACAATGCAGACTGTGTTGACTTGGCTGTGATCAGAGATGACACATTTATGAATCCCTGGGGTAGTCAAGATATTAACAACTGTCAGTTATGATTTATACTTTCATATTTAAAATGCTTACTTTGTGCATGTATGTAAGAAATATATGTAAGATGTGCAGTGACATTTCCTTTCCTGGCTGAACCTGAAAATGGCCCAAGGAGATCAGCGCTATACCCCAGTTAACAAAATAAAATAAAATGCATTCATATTTTTATAACTGAGTGAGTTGCACATTATTGTGAGACATGGTGTGAAATGTTACAATGGAAGACAAAACAGTACCACTGTCTATGTATACTGCACAATGCCAGACAGTGCTTGGTATTCGCTAGCAATTGTAAGGATATGCAATATTTCCACAATAATATTCATATTTCCAAAACTGTAGTATCCGGGCTGGTAATGTGGTTGTTGTACTGTAGGGGCGCTGTGGGGAATTCAGCATGTACTGTTGGTTCTGTATTCTCTGGTAACTTGTTGCTTCTGGTGGTTAGATGACTTGCAGAAGTTGTGTGAAGAAGCATGGGTGCGCACCTGGAGGCTCTTAATAAAGAAAAGCCTTACAACTCTATAAACCATGTGGTCTCCTTCCTTACCACGATATAACATATTGGCGACGAGTGGATGGGATGCCTCCGAGTCCGCGGCGAGTAAACTGGTGAGCTGTAGTTCATGTCGGATGACGAAGAGACGGGGCCTACTGGAGTGATGTCTGGTTCCATGTTGGGGTCACTAGTTGCATACGACTGTCAGACACAGACCTGGGAGGAGTATTGTGAAGTGTTGGAACATTTTTTTGAGGCAAACCAGATAATGGAAGCGGGTCGGAAGCGAGCCATATTGCTAAGCTCGGTGGGCAGCAAGACGTACAGTCTGATGAGGAACTTATTGAGTCCTGATAAACTGGGGGACAAATCGTTCACAGAGTTGACGAGTTTACTTCAGTCACATTATAACCCGAAGCCGAGTGCAATAGTCCAGAGGTTCAAGTTAAATTCAAGGACTAGAATGGCTAATGAAACGGTAATGGAGTATGTCGCAGTGTTGAGGGAACTGGCACAACATTGTGATTATGGGGACAGACTGACCGAAATGTTACGAGATAGGCTCGTATGTGGCATTGCAGATGACCGCATACAACGTAGACTGTTAGCGGAGCCTGACTTGTCGTTTGAAAAGGCTTTGAAGTTGGCACAGGCCATAGAGACAGCGACTAAAGACATTCGTGATTTACAACAGAAAACCACGGAAGGGGTTGGAAGCAGGAGTGCGACCCCACTGCCGGTGCATAAAGTGGTTATGGAGCATAATTCACAAGGGAAGTCTGGTCAGTATGTTTGTTACAGGTGTGGAGGTGAACATTTGTCACGGAACTGTCGTTTTTTAACTGTAAAATGTCATGCTTGCGGAAAAAAGGGCCATGTAAAGAAAATGTGCCGCTCAATACCCTCTCGGGATCAGCCGAAAATGGGGGAGGAAAAAAGCAGTATGATGGAAAGGAAGGGAAACCGAAAAAATAAACGGCAGTATGCACACCACATGCGTGAAGTTACAGATCAACCAACCAGGGAAGCCGAAGAAGTGTTCACAATGTTTAACGTGACAGAGGCCAAGTGGGAAAGAGTTGATCCCATTAAAACCCAGTTGGACTTAAATGGTAAAATGGTGCAGTTTGAAGTGGATACGGGGTGTAGTGTCACAGTTCTGTCAAAGGCAGAGTATGGGAAGTTATGGCCCAGAGAAGCTAGTAAGCTGCAGGACTGTTCAGTGACTTTGAAAACCTACACGGGTGAAATAGTTCCCACGTTGGGAATGGTGAAAATGAAGGTAAAATATAAAGACCAAGTCAAAGAGTTGCCAGTCATGGTGGTAGCAGGTAAGGGACCAAACCTGCTAGGCTGGGTGTGGTTAAAGGAGCTAAACATGGACTGCCTACAGCTCCATAAGGTAGAACAGCCGGGCCTGACCTTGCAAGAGGTGCTAGAGAATAATGAAGAAGTATTCAAAGAGGAACTGAGGACCTGGAAGGGTCCACCAGCAAAGATACATGTGAAAAAAACATAACGCCAAGATTTTACAAACCCCGTCCTGTACCATATGCGATGAAGAAGAAAGTTGAGTTTGAGTTAGAGAGACTCACTAAGCAAGGTATAATTGAACCAGTAAAGTTTGCGGAATGGGCCGCACCAATTGTTCCAGTATTAAAGCCAGATGGTACTGTACGTATATGTGGTGACTATAAGTTAACAGTGAACCAAGTCTCGAAGCTGGAGCAGTATCCCTTGCCAAAGGTGGAGGATGTGTTTGAAAAGCTGTCGGGAGGTGAAAGGTTTAGTAAACTGGACCTCAGTCAGGCATATCAACAAGTAGTGCTGGAAGAAGGGTCAAAGACGTATGTTACCCTGAATACACACAAAGGTTTGTTCCAAGTCAATCATTTACCTTTTGGGGTTTCCTCGAGTCCAGCTATTTTCCAGAGAATAATGGAGGGACTAGTGGCAGGAATTCCAAAGGTGGCTGTGTATTTAGACGATATCCTGTTGACGGGAAGGAACATTCGAGAGCATCTGGAGACGCTGAATGAGGTGCTGAGACGACTGCGAGAGGCAGGTCTACGGGTGAAGCGGAGTAAATGTGCTTTCATTGCAATGGAAGCAGAGTTCCTGGGCTACAAGGTGGATGCATCAGGCCTACACCCCCTGCCAAATAAAGTGGAAGCCATTCAACAGGCACCAGCACCCACAAATGTTACAGAACTGAAAGCCTATTTAGGCTTACTCAACTATTATAACAGGTTCCTGCCAAATATGTCAACACTGTTAGCTCCTTTACATAAGTTGTTAAGGAAGGAGGCTCAGTGGTCGTGGAAAAAGGAACAGGACAGAGCATTTGAACAGTCAAAGGAACTAATGCAATCTTCAGAGGTTTTGGTGCACTACGATAGTCACAAGGACTTAATTTTGTCATGTGATGCCTCACCCTATGGATTAGGGGCTGTGTTGGCACACCGGATGCCAGATGGACAAGAGAGACCCATTGGGTTCATGTCACGAACTTTGACACAAGCAGAGTCAAACTATTCTCAGTTAGATAAAGAGGGTTTAGCTGTCATGTTTGGAATCAAGCGATTTCACAAATACCTCTATGGGAGGAAGTTTACTATTTGCACTGATCATAAGCCTTTGTTGTCATTGTTCAACGAGATGAAAGCAGTGCCGCAGATGGTTTCTCCCCGCATTCAGAGATGGGCTGTAACGTTGAGAGCTTATGAATACGAGATTGTTTATAAGCCTGGGAAACACCATAGTAATGCAGATGCACTAAGTCGGTTGCCGATGCCAGGGCATATCCAAGAAGAGGAAGCGGAGGACCGAGTTTTGATGATGGAAGACATAACGTTGGTGTCTGCTAAGGAACTGAGAGTTTGGACACACAAAGACCCGGTGCTTGCTAGAGTGTTTCAGTGGGTCCAGCAAGGCTGGCCAGTTCAACAAACGGATCCAGTTTTTCGACCTTATGAGATGAGAAAAACAGAGCTGAGTGTGCAAGATGGATGCGTATTGTGGGGGGCATGAGTGATAATTCCGTCCCCAGGAAGACGGGCACTTTTACAGCAGTTACACCAAGGTCATGTGGGCATTACCCGAATGAAGGCCTTAGCCCGAAGTTATTTTTGGTGGCCCAAGTTGGACCACGAGATTGAAGTCGTTGTGAATGAATGTAAAACATGTCAACAACATCGAAACTTGCCGGTGGCGGCGCCACTACATCCATGGGAGTGGCCGAGTAGACCTTGGCAGAGACTTCATATAGATTATGCAGGACCATTCATGGGGGCCATGTTTTTGATAATCATGGATGCTCATTCGAAATGGATGGATGCCTATCAAGTCAAGACACCCACTTCTCTCGTTACCATTGAATGCTTGAGGAGGAGTTTCAGTAGTCAAGGACTGCCTGAGACTATTGTGTCCGATAATGCTTCATGTTTCACGAGTGAAGAGTTCAAGGGTTTTCTGAGAAAAAATGGAATCGTACATATCACATCAGCACCCTACCAGGCAGCTACAAATGGTTGTGCTGAAAGAGCTGTTCAGACTTTTAAAGCCATGATGAAAAAGTCTGGGGAAGGAAGTTTAGCAGCAAAAGTATCAAGGGTGTTATTCAACTACCGTATTACACCACAATCTACCACGGGTTTGTCACCTGCCGAGATGTTGCAAGGACGTAGATTGAGATCCACGTTGGATCTAGTGTATCCAAATGTCCGAGCTAAGGTGGAGGGGACCCAGTGGAGGCAAAAAGAATGTCATGATAGACGACGGAGAGAGCGAAGTTTTCTGGAAGGAGATGCAGTGATGACGCGGAATTTCAGTTATGGACCTAAGTGGATTCCAGGGTTCATTGTCAAGAGTACTGGTCCATTGTCGTACCAGGTGAGATTGAATGGAGATTTCTTGGTAAGGAGACATGTAGACCAAATTCTACGAAGCGAACAGAAGAAGGATGCCATGGAACTGCTAGCCTCAGAACTACCGTTAAGTTCGGAACCAGGGCTCGCAGTGGCAGGAGGATCACAAATTGAGGGAGACCGCCAGAACGTGGAAGGAGAGGTTTCTGAAGATCCAACCGTTCCAGGGAAGGACACACCGATACCTGAAGTGGTAAAAGTGACACCGGAGTCACCTAAGGTGGTACCACTGCACCGTTCTAAGCGTGTGCTGGTTAAACCTAGTTACTTGAAGGACTATCAATGTTAACAAAAGTGCATGTATAGATTACCAGCCTTAAAAAAAAAAATATATAGTAGATGGTATGGTAACCAGTTAATAACTAGCCTGTTATATACAAGTAAATGATTAAATGCATTGTGGAACTTGTTCCCTAGTTTTGCTTATGTAAGACAGTATGTCTTAGCTTAAAAGGGGAGGAATGTAGTATCCGGGCTGGTAATGTGGTTGTTGTACTGTAGGGGCGCTGTGGGGAATTCAGCATGTACTGTTGGTTCTGTATTCTCTGGTAACTTGTTGCTTCTGGTGGTTAGATGACTTGCAGAAGTTGTGTGAAGAAGCATGGGTGCGCACCTGGAGGCTCTTAATAAAGAAAAGCCTTACAACTCTATAAACCGTGTGGTCTCCTTCCTTACCACGATATAACAAAAACCAAGGAACTTGCAAACTATTGTACAATGTCAAGTGAGACCTTAGATGATATTGAACAAAATGTATTTGACATTTCACAGTATGTTATACAGCTTGGCAAGTATTAAAAGCTATGTATACTGTTAGTCATGCAAATGGGCTTATTTTTCATAGTTGTGTAAATATTTCAATAAATAAGCACTGACAAGAAGAACTTTTTTGTCAGTATGTGAAAACTTAACTGTGACTGAACAAAAGTGCTGCTATATACTGATAAGTCAGATATCATGAAGATTTTTGAATCAATTTTTAATCAGATATATGGTGAGCAACAAATACACGTTCATGATAAAGAGAGAAAACAGTTCTTACAGAAAATTAATTTTCCCAATATTGACAAAGATTCTCATGGAGAATTAACTGCACTGATTACAGTCGAGGAAGTTTTGGAGGCAATTAAGAAATTGAAGCCCCATAAAGCTCCAGGACCAGATGGTATGACCTCCGAATTCTATAAATCTTTTAGTGTGATTCTGAGCACTGTACTTTCACAGACTTTTAATTATATCATTTTGAATGGCAGCAATGATTTTCACTTTAATGCTTCAAGGACAATTCTGATATTGAAAGAGAATAGTGATCCCAAAAATCCAGACAATTACAGGCCCATATCACTGTTGAATATTGATATGAAAATCATGACATCTATTCTAGCTAGTAGACTAAAAAAAATAATAAATTTGATAATATCAGAGGAACAGGCGGGGTTCATAGATGGGAGACAGACAACGGATAATACATTAACTCTTCATACATTATTATCTTATGCGAAGTATAAAAATATGAACATATATGCTTTAATAATTGATGCTCAAAAAGCATTCGATAGAGTTAATTTGGCATATTTATTTGATATATTATCATATTTCAATATACCTCAGGTCTTTATTTCAACATTAAGGAAGTTATATAATAATGCATACACTAGTTTATCTATAAATCATGAATGCTCCAAAAGGATCCAAATCAAAAACGGAACTCGACAGGGATGTCCATTATCTCCCATACTGTTCAATCTGTATTTGGAGCCTTTATTTCTTCATATGAAGCAAAATGTTTTTTATAACTTTCCTGTACTTTTTGGGATAAAGGTAAGGATGGCCGCTTTTGCAGATGATCTAAATATATATAGTACTACACCGGTGTCGGATACGGAAAAAATTCTAACTGCAATACAAAACTTTGAGAGAATTTCTAATTACAAACTAAATTTTAAAAATCCAAAATATTCCCCTTAAAGACACCTACACCTTTTTCAATGCTACCATTGATAGGACAAATAAGAACAGAAGAAAGAATAAAATATTTGGGGATTGATTTCTCAACTGAAAATAGAGAATTCTTTATTAATAATATTAAGGCAACTCGAGACCGAATAACATTGGATTTGAAAAGATGGAGTAAGTTGAAGCTACCAATGATGGCAAGAGCAGCGATAATAAAAATGAATGTTCTCCCCAGAATGCTTTATATTTTTAGAGCAGCACAACTCAAAATCACGAAAACATTCTTTAAGCAGTTTCAGATAGGATTGGGGAAATTTCTGTGGGAACCCAGAAAAACGAGAATATCTTATGAGAAACTGATGGCTCCTAAAACTAGGGGGGGGTTGGATTTACCGGATTTTGAGATGTACTATACAGTGATTCAGGCCAATAGGATTTTAAGGGTATCTTACTTGGACAGTGATAATAGAAAATGGACACCCAAATGGGTGATACTAAATTCTAAACACATAAAAGGAACGGGAATTAATGTAAAAGCTGTACCATTTTTAAATACAAGAACACTGAGCAAATATGATTTAATGGAGCACATTAAGATATGGGCAATGGCAACTCAAACTCTGTTTGCCTCTTTGAACCTATTAAAATATATGATGATGTTTCAACCGTTTCATGGGAATCCTAACATGACTATTGGTAATCAACTGATAGACTTAAAGAAATTTCCATTTATTAAGGATTTAACTGTAAGTGACTTATACCCCTTCTTAGGAGTAGCGGTACAGGATATCTTAAAAGAGATGAATCTTCCCATTTCATATTTAATTATAATGAGGCAGATAAAAGATCTTGCCATAAATTATTTTAATAGTTTCAAATCAAAAGAGGAACTAGTTATTTCGCGGCATCTGTGGGAAGCATTGCAACAAGACAGAAAATACATATCCTCAGCGTATAAATTGATAAAAGAGAGAAAATATAATAATCATATTCTTTTATCGAAATACTGGAAAGAGAAATTGGTATCCCTAGATGATAGTAGGATAGTAGAGGCGTTTAACTTAACATTGAAATCCGTATCACTTCAAAAACTGGTCTTTACTCAACTGATGATATTTAACAATGCGTATTATACCCATCTCACTCTTTATAAATTTGATTCAAAAAATTCACCTAATTGTCCACAGTGTTTAGGGCAGACAGCAGACCTGCTACACATGTTCTGGAGTTGCAAGTGCATTTATAAATTGTGGAACTCATTAAAGTTACAGCTACAAAAAATGGGTTACCAAAACTCAACACTCACCTGGGAATTTTTGATTTTACATATTCCACCGGAGAATTTGGACAAATCAAAAAAGATTGTAATTATGAATATCAGTTTACTAATGAAATTATATATAGCCACAAACTGGTTGAACCCAGAACAGACATTGTGGCAAAAATTCAGGCTGTTAGCGATCAAGCATATTTCAGCGCATAAATTATTAATTAGTAATAAGAAGAAAAGTATTAATAGTATAAAAATTTGGGAACAAATCTTTAACATTATATTGGCTTAGAGGTTCCTATCCACTTTCTTTTAGGACATTCTGCAAGTGTACAAACACATTCTTAGACTAGATAGAAGATATAGAAACAATATAGATTGTTGGTTTGAGTTGGTTTATAATTATCTATAGTAGATGTTTTTATGTTTATTTTTTACATTTTCCTTTACTTGATTAATATGGCATCTATTCTTAATGTATAATGTGGAAACTAGAAATGGAACTGAACATTGGAAGCAATTTTGTACATAATGTAAATAGTGTGTGAATTGTATTATGGTTTTGAAAAACAATAAAAATGATTATTGAAAAAAAAAAAGTGCTGCTAACCCTATGGGTCTAGGTTATACAGTTTGGAAGACATGAAAAGTGGATTGTGAAAATTTAAAGAAAATATTTCAGGAAAATTCTACATTATGATGCATTAGAGTACTAAAATAAAGAGTATGACTGGGTTGACCATTATCATTGTAAAGACAATTTTTGCTGAATAATAGTTACATTATAATAGCATTAATTATATTTATTTATTTATTTATTTGATATTTGTTGATTGGGAATGTCTAAATGAGTTTGTGCCCTTTTTCAGTGAAGGCCTGGGGAAAAAAGCTCCATAAATAATACACTTATTGGATACAAGAGTATCAATTCTTGAAGTAGATACAGAGTGTTTAAAAATAGTACACAAACTGGTCACAAAAAGCAGCAATGTATGAGAACATACTGAACATGTAAAAAAAGTCATTGGTCTATTTACACAGTTACTGTGATAAGTAAGCACATATACAGTATGAACATTAATATATATTACCCACAGTCAAGGCACATAAGAAGTAAGTACACTAGTTAGGTGAAGTAGTTAAGAGAGCAGTTGGAACCAGGTCAGTTAGAATACAGAGCAAGGGAGGAAGTAGTTGAATAGTTGTGGATGGTGGTTAGATTGGACAAATGGGTAAGACTATTGGAAGACGGGGAGAGAAGATAGATTATACTAGGTTTTTACAGTGACAAGTCCACTGTAAAACCTAGTATAATCTTTCTTCTCTCCCCGTCTTCTAGTAATCTTACTCTTTTGTCCAGTCTGGTTATTCAAAATTTTTTTTATTTGTTTGACTTATATTTAATTTCTTATTTCTTTCTTTCTTTCTTTCTTTTTATTTTGACATTTGCTAACCCAGTATCTCCGATTGAGCCTGAACCTGTTTTCAGCAAAGGCTTGGGGAGAAAAGAACACAATACAGTTTAATGTATAAAAGTAGAGAGTAGCAAGCATCTAACGTAAGTAGCTGTATAAATAAGTTAAAAGTACAATGTAGTAGTGGTAGATACAGAAGTTTCTTCAACTAGCAATATTTTTAATACAGAAAGTAGCTGTGTCCACATTTCTATACTTACAGCAAATAAAATTCTAGTAGTGAAATAGTAGCTACTGTATATACACTGTCAACGATTCAATCATGAATAAGAGGTTCGTATGAAGGTACTGGGATAAGGTGTGTGCTGTAGAGAATGGCACTTACCTTAGACTTAGTTCAGTGACTGGAGCAGGTACGGGAGGGATGAGCAGTTTGGAGTTGGAAATGAGACCACAGGGATAGAAGGAGTAGGGGTAGGCGTGATAGAATAAAGAGAGTTAGGAAGGAATTTGGCAGGGGCAAGCCCATGAGTTCCATTTTTTGAAATTTCTTAGACCCATAAGGCTGTTATAAATGAGAGATTCCACAGCTGCTAGGTTTGAATGACTTAACCAGTGTTCCTGATGTGAGTCTGAGAAATGTGTATGAGAAAAACAGGTCTACCCTGCCTAATAAATAAATAAATAAATAAATAAATGCATAAATACATAAATAAATACATAAACATTCTTCTTTTCCAGATTCCTTATTTTCTTTTTTATACCTTCAGCATTTATGCATTACAATGCTGTATTAATACTATGAGTTAATGGCTAAATACCTGCAGAATGCCCCGATCTAATGCTTAATAACAATAGCTTGATATAGTTTCATCTATGTAATGATGTTATGATCATAACTGACATCGCATTATTAGAATCCACACTTGTAACAGCCTTGTTAAAGATCACTGTAAACAGGGTTCATAGTACAAGTATATAAAAACAATGAAATACATTCAAACACATATAACAACACACTACCAAGCATAGATTTATAGCATGTTTTGAACTGTTGTTAGCATAAAGTATAAACTTGCCATAATGTCACAAAGATTTCCTTTATTCTAATTAATCATATTCAAATACAAATTGTTTGCATTTGCTTCCCAAAGGAGGTACAACTTCCACTTACATAAAATAAAGTTAAAAGGAGCCTGTATTTTGTACCATTAATCTTCATGGTTACACAAATGGCCCAAAGTTAAATCATCATCATCCTCACCATCATCGTTACAAATGTCCACTTTTTCCATTGTCTGCATGAGGTTGGGGTGTCATGCCACTTGCTGCCATCTCTCTTGATTCAGTGATACTCTCCTACCTTCTTTGACAGTCAGGCCTGACTGCTGCAGGTCTCCTCTCTCACACACTCCATCTCTTTGCTGGATGCCCTCATTTCCTCTTGCTTTTTTCTTGTTTGTCTTATTGTTCTTCATCAGATTGTCTTCTGCTTTTCTGCACATGAGCCTAAATTGCAGTAAGCTGTTCTCTTAGACCTTCGCTGCAACTGGAGCTATGTTGGCTTTGCCTCTGATGTCCACATTTCTTCATCTGTCCCACAGTGTGCATCCTACCAACCATCTCAGGCACTTCATCTCCATCACCTCTAACATCCTCATCTGCTCTGCTTTAATTACTGAAGTTTCTGCACCGTACAGTACTGGTTACATCACTGTTTTGTACACCTTACTTTTCAGCTTCTTTGGCATTCTTCTGTCACTCACTACCTCTGACACTCTCTGCCAGTTGGCTGCAGCTCTGCTGATTCTAGCTTTGACCTTCTCATTCAGATTTCCTTTTTCAGCTACTGCTCCCAGGTACCTGTAGCTGTTAACCTCTTCTACTCTTTTCCCTGAAATCTCAATTCTCAGCTTCTTCTGATTTTCTCCATTTGCTGACATTAAAACTATCTTGTCTGCACTCAAGTTTTATCCCATATGCCTTCAGTTGTTTTGCATCCAAACCCTTATTCATTGTTGAAGTTCTTGCTCAAAGTCTATCTGTAATGCCACATTATCTGTATACAGAAACTTTGTTGATATGCGGTGGTCTCAGATCTGAACCCTGATGCACAGCTACACCAACTGGGAACCCCTTCATGACACCAAACACTGCTCACACTTGATTCATTGGGTCCTTGTACATAGCCTGCACTAATTTTATCAATGTTTCTGGGACTTTGTCCCACCACAGGACTACCCAAACCAGCTATCATGGGACCTTGTACACAGCTGTCATAACGGGTATGGTCTTTGCTTTCCATGTACAAGATACAGAGTTCAATCCTGACCTCCAGCCAAAGCCTGTAAGGAGAATATATGTTTTAGCTGTGTCTCTGTGGGGTTCCTCCCCTTCCTGAAAACATGCTATTTCCACCTCAAATTCACCCGAGAGTGGAGTTGTGGATAGCAACACAGACTCTAGATGGTGTCTATTGGGGGAAGAGCTGTATAGACCAACTGCTTTGGGCATCTACTGTGGTGCGCAGTATCCCCTAGATATTTAAGCAGAATTTGAGCTAATTTTTTTGCGCCAGCTATTGCTAACTTTGTATCTGCTATGTCACTTATTATTTCTTCTCTCCTATGGCCCCTACCTCAGCCCTGCACTTTTGCTAGGTGGGTTTTGTCGCTCTGGATAGGAAGGACCTCTTTGTCGATAGAGGCATGAATCCCCAGTGGCCTGGGACAGAAGTGAGAACATAGAGGCTATCATATTGTTGCCAACTGTTTTTCTATTAAATGCTATGCCCCCAACATGCTGGACTTAATACCACAGATGGTGTGAAATGGAGATGTGGGAGACATGCCCCAATCTATATGATTGTCCATAAACACACATAAGCAACAAGATTTTCATGATTCTGGTATCACCACTGGTAGTCCTGTGCTTTAACTACCTTTCCCCGACAAAGACATGCATCCCCTCCAAAGAGAGACAAGTAGGCTATGATTCATTACATTTCTTCCCTCCCCTTCACATGCCAGACCCCCCAGGTGCCTAAGCCATTACTCACACTCAGCTTGCCTGGTATTAGTCAGGATGTTACCCCTCTACATCAGTGAGGCTCACTGGAAGTTGGACAATTACTTAAATAAAAAGCGCTTAAGTAACTTTGTGTAGTAGCCAGTTAGAAAATGAAAAATCAACTGTAAATCAAGTGCTGTAGCTATGGTATATTAGAACAGCTCTTCATGGTGCTGTAAAGTCAGAATAACAAACATCAATGGAATTGTATAAGTACAGCCCCCCCCCCCCCCATGGCAGTGGGAGTTCTGCCTCATATATATGTTCCTGGCATGCAATCACCCAACAGGTCTGTATTAGCAAGTTTTGTTCCAAATAATTGTCTCTAAGCCCATTTAATATTGGAAAACAGTTGAAACTACTGTGATTCACCATAAAAATGAACATCTGTTACAGACCTGTTCAGTTTCTGAAAATTACAAGTTGCAGTTTGGAAACGTAGCATGTTTAATGAGTTAAGTTCAGCACTTTAAGTACATAAACTGCAGTCAAACTTGTTACCATGTCATTTACATTTTAATATAAATGCATCTGCTGTGTTACATTTTTCTTAACTATTTACAAGTGAAGCCTATTTGAAGTAGCAGATGTTTTATATGACTAAATCAAACTAATGACTGTAACAATTATAATAAATGAAAGAAAAGCTATTTCAAACAATTAAGGCTACTTACAGAGCCTATTCAAAGTCAGCATGTGGCACATACTTATGATGGACTGCTGCATTTGGAAGCAGGCATTGCATACATTTGATTTATGTTTAATGTCCCCCACAAAAATGCAATTTTATATAATATTTTGTGCTTCAGTTTTACTGCAATGAGTTATCAGGGTTGCCTTGTGCAGATGAATACTGCCCTGAACTAATACTGCCAATGTATCTTTTGCTTAAGATTCACATCAGTGTCTTGATATAGAATAGTGTTGGATATGTCCATAATATTTTTTAATTTTGGCTAAAGATTACATAAATGTTTTGCCTTTTAACAACATTATGTTAGAAATCTAAACAACAATCAAACCTGTAATTAATATGTAATAGTTCTGCCTTAACAAAAAGAACATGCGGCATATACATTTCTTATCAGGCAACTTTGATGTCCTGCTTTTATATTTGGAATTTTTTCCTATGTTGTAGCTGTCTGCTCCTTAGCTCATTAGCATTTATGTTATGTGGAATGTCACACCTCTAGCAGCCTAAAAGATCTTGCATACAGGAGCCTTTTTTGAAAAGTAAACTTAAAAAGCATAAGGTAAACAGATGTAAACAGTCTGTGAACAATAAAATGTACTACAACAGTCCAAATAGCAATGTTATCAGTGAGACGTATTCTTTGCAGTGATAATAATCAGTGAAGTCAAACTGTGGTATTCATAGTCCGGGGCTTTGCATTTTTGTTGCGGTAATCCATGAAGAATGGCACTAGGGTGGCCACAGTGGTGCAGCAATTAGCATTGCCACCTCACTGCAAGAGGTTCTCCAATTCAATCCTCAGCTGGGGTGCCTTCTCTGCAGAGTCTGCATGTCCTCCCTGTGGTCACGTGGGTTTCCTCCGGGTGCTCCGGTTTCCTCCCACATCCAAAAGACATGCTGTAGGTGGATTGGACACACTAAATTGGCCCTATGTGTGAGTGCTTGCATGTGTGTGCCTTCTTTGGAAGGTTGGGTGCCAGGCTAGCAACTCGACATCGTAAAACTCCACTGCCAATCATGAGTGGACAGGTGATCTGCTGTGGTGACCCCTAACTAGGAAAAGCCAAAAGAAGAAGAAGAAGAAGATCCACGAAGAATGGCACTACATGGTTGTGCAAATCCTGGACTTTCAGGATGACTATGGAAATGCAGAGGACTATGAACCCCCTCCCCCATCGCAAATGTGTAATATGCTTAACACATAAGTGCTAGGGAGACAGCTGCTACACTATTAAGGGGCTTTTACATGTATGTGTGTGAGTTTGATTCATAGACATGAGTCTATAACGATGTCATTTGCATAGAAAGTATGTAAATAACCCTGAACTTATGCCAGTAAGAAGCGGTTTTGATGGAGAAAATGGAGATGTGAGGGGAGATAAGTTGGTACTTCTGCATACCTGCACATTTTACTGAAGTGGCCACTTGGGAAAATGTTTTATTTTTAGTGTTTGTGCATATCTACACATATTAATGAAGGGGGTCACTTGGGTTAATATTTCATTTTGTTGTTGTGCATATCTGGACATTGTACTGAAGGGGTCACTTCAGCAAATGTTTCATTTTAATGCTTATGTATACCTGGACATATTAATGAAGGAGTTGCTTGAGTGAATGTTCCATTCTGGTACCTGTGCCTGCCTGGACATTTCACTGAATGGGTCACTTGGGGAAATAATTAATTTGTGTGTCAGGGAAGTAAGTGCTTGTGCATACATGGTCAGGCTGCTGAAGTGATTGCTGAGCAAATTAATTTATTGTGTCATTTTAGTGCTTATACATACTTAATACAAACTAATGAAGTGGTATCATGGAGAAATAACTCATTTTTGTATCAGGGAAGTGCTTGTGCATACTTGAATATGCTACTGAAGGAGCGGCTGGGGTCAAGTTCCAAGAGCACAATTCCAATGTCAAAGGTAAAGCACCACATTTAACAAGAGATGTGCTTACTGCAGAGATGTCAGGCTATGAATTGCAACACCTTCTGATTAGCATATTATGCTTTACATTTCTTATTTTCATCTCATTATTTTAAGGCCTTTTGCATTAGTGCAATTGGTCTCTATGAATCACCAGAAACCAACAAAGAATTAAAATAGTAAAAAATCCAATGCAGCTCTATGAATCTTGCCTTTGTTACACACATTCATAAAAATCAAGAATACCCCTATCACATTTGCACAAGTGACTATGAATACCAGCCAAAGACTTTCCATAAATATTATAACATATTATAATGCACACTGTGATGCCCCTGCACTGGCCCAGAAATCAAGGAGCCTCAATCCTCACCACTGGCTGGAGCTAGAGGACATGCACATTAGGAGGATGACAAGTACACGCACAGTAAAGTACAGTTTCCCTCAGGAGCACACAGAGAATACAGTCAGTCTGGGGCTGGTTTCTGCCTCTTTCTCCAGATACCAATAAGACTCCCCATTGGCACAGCTATAGGGTTAATATCTCAGCTGAGTGGCCAAGCCAAAACCTCCAGCACCCTCTCTATTAAACCAGTGCTTTGTGTCCCTGCCCAAGTAGCTGACACACACACACTATTTCAAGTTTGATTTATATACAGACACACACACTCACCTGGGAAAGGCTGGCACAGGTTTACTAGCTATGCCCCCTTCTGCCCAGTCTATAAGGTAGTTTCCACTGCTGCCAACCACTCTTATCAGCTACTTTTAAGGCCGTTAACAAAGGGTGTCCAATCCTACTGTGTAATGTTACTATTAATCTAAATGGCAGTCTGACCAAGAGCAAGGCTATTTAGGAGTGGCCTGTATAGTGTCACCAAATACATATGCAATTGCACTCAGAGCTTAAATATGTCTTACAAATATCAGCCACAAATATAGGTTTAAATATATTTAATATAAATAATAAAAGAACAAGACAATATTCGGTAAGAAAACACAGTTACTTCAGAGTTCAAATCAAAAGAAGTATTTAAAACAACAATGCAGGACACTGAAATAAATACAGAAAACATCTAAACTAATTTGTATTATATTGTTAACTATATCTTACATTTATTTATGTATTTATTTACATTTGTTTACTGAAAAATTCCGACTGGATGCAGGTCCTTTTTCAGGGGATGCCTGTGGAGAAAAGCTCCACATCATGTACATGATACATAGAGATACAAAGTTGCAGCAATAGTAAACAACATTAAAGAGTAACTATACCCTAAAAAAAACGTACTTACAGAGCAAGGCAAGTGCAGATGATGTTGATGAGTGGATATTCTTGCTAGGTCCAAGACAAAATACAAAATGCGCAGTCTCTCTCTGAGATCATTCCCAAATTAATATTAAATATTACTGCTAAGTTAGCTTGGATGATATCACTTTTTGTCACCTGATTTAAGTTCCCAAGCTAAACCCTCCATTGTCACATTTGACATCTCCTTGTGAAAAATGCATAGCCTTCAGATGTTTGCAGTTGCTAGAAGACATAATACAATAAAACACTTACAAAACAATGCAGAGGGCACCCTAGTTCTAAACAGCCTGTTTCCTTGCTACATTGAAACTAACCTTTACAAAACAGTCATAAAACAATTGAATTTCAACAGATGATTTGGCATAGTGGTATGTTGCTCTGACTGTTTTGCACAGGGTCCTGGGTTCAATACTTGGCAGTGAAATGTATGGTGATAACACAGCATTTTACTCTAGCAACTTTCCAACATTATACAAGCAATGATTAAAATGTATCCCTTGTTTTTGGGCTTTTGTCTCACTCCCAATTAATTTTGCCTTTTTCCAGATTTCTTATGCTGCAAAGTTCAGAGATACAGGTAAGTGTCCAGTAGATTTTACAAGAAGCTGAGCTGCATGGGAACAAAAGTTTAGTGATGCTTATGTTGAGTCTGCTTGCATTGTTAATAGCACAACAGGTAGTATACTTGCTTCTGATGCAGAAGACTGTGGGTTCTACTCCCACAGGAGGTAGATGCATTGTTGATATTGTACTGTGTTGTAAAGGATGTGGATGCTGCAGTCCTATTTGTTGAAGATACATAGTAATTATGAGCCTGTTATCAGTTTGCCATCCATTCACTGTTGCAATATTACTAGCTTATCGTTTTTTTTTAATGTAACATAGGCAATTTATTCCTCAAGGGCAACAATCACTTTATTTGTAGATGAAACAATGAAATATAAAGTTGTTTGTTAGCAGCAACCTCTTCATTAGTTACAGATTTCTTTAATGTGGAATTATTTAGATGAATTTTACTTCTTCCGAGATTGTGCATATTTAATGATACTGGTGGACTGTAGAAGTTTGAGTAGACTTTTATGATGGAAATGTTCTGAATTGGGCAGTTTGTCATTATTGGTGCATGCATTTTGTTTCATTGTTTACTGGAAAAATGTTCTGAATTCATAGGCTCATAGGTTGGTACTAGGCTATCGGCCCTAGGGCCTATACAAGCCTAGCCATAACAATTCCGTGGCTATTTCTTCCCACACTATTTACCTCCTGGCAGGGTGAGTGATGTGATCCCCAGGGTGAATTTCCTTTCTCCCATCCAATCATCAAGGTTCCTTTTGAAGAGGGCCAAAGAGGTGCTCTGTTTGACATGTATGGGCAGTCTATTCCAGAGTCTGGGGAGTCTATGGGTCAGGAACCTATCCCTCCAGCATGTTTTGTTTATTGTGATGACAAGATTTAAATCCCTGGAGCGTGTGGCTCTGAGAGATTGGGATTTCTTTAAGTGTAGCATGTCCAACAGCTCTGGGTTTGACATGGCCTTGTATGTTAAGCAGAGATCGCCTCTGAGTAGACGATATGCGACAGAGTATAGCTGGAGTTTTTTAAGGTGCTCAGCAAAAGGCATCTGCTTTAGGCCTATGATTCTTTTAGTGAGGTATCTCTGTGGTCTTTCCAGTTGTTGCAAGTGTCTTGAGAGGCACATACCAAATGGGGCATTGTATTCTATAATGGGTCTAATGAGGGATGAATACAGTGGGACAATGACCTCCTTTTTTCTGGATGAAAACTGCTTAGTGATGAGGTGTGCCACATAGAAGGATTTCCTGACTGTTATGGTGATGTGGTTTTCGAAGGTAAGACCACTGTCCACCTGTGTCCCTAAGTCTCCTATCACACTTTCAGTGTTTAGTGTACTGCCACCTATGTGGTAATTCATGGGTTCATGTTTTTTTCCCAAAGGTGATAACTATACATTTCTTGGCATTGAGCTTTAGCCCATGGCTCTGACACCAAGCATCTGTTTCTGTAAGGCCCTTTTGTAGAGTACCCACATCATTTGGAGATTCAATAATAGCTCCCAGTTTGCAGTCATCCACAAACTTTGTTAGCCAGATTCCCTTAGTATTGGCCTGTACTTCAGAGAAGTAGATGCAAAACAAGAGAGGTCCCAGGACTGAACCCTGAGGTACTCTACTTGTCACTTGTCTGGAGCTGGATTTGGAGTCAGCTACTTATACAGCGTGAGTTCTCTCAGTAAGCCAGTTGGCAACCCATCGAGTGATGTAGGGATTAATACCCAGTTTAGTAAGTTTATCTATGATTCCAGAGTGGGGGATGGTGTCAAAGGCCTTGGTGTGGTCCAGATAGGCTGTGTGGACTGCCTTACCCTCGTCCATGGCTCTGGAGACTGATTCAAAGAAGTCAGTCAGGTTTAGGAGACAAGATTGGTCCCTCACAAACCCAAACTGGGTGGGGTTCAGTGTTTGAAGGTTGCCAATGTCTTTGTTTATAAGTTCCATGATAATACATTCCATGGCCTTGCAGACCAGGCTTGTCAGACTGATGGGGTGGTTGTTCCCAGGATCCAAGGTGGATCCCCCCTTGTGAAGTGGGATAACAGTAGCTGTGTGCCACTCATTGGGTACGAAGCCTGAGGTGAGGCTATGATTAAACATGACACTTAGGTGAGGTGCCAGTTCATTTTGTAGTTCATGTAGTACACAGCCCAGGATACCATCTGGTCCCATGGATGCTGTATTCTTAGCTTTGGATAGTGCATTTTTTACCTGTGTGGACATTATTACCGGAATTTGGCAATCTCCTGTTATTGAGATGGGCCATTTAGGGGGTGAGAAGGGTGAAGTTGGCACTGAATCGATCTGCCAGGATATTGGCAATATCCTTGGGATCAGTATATTTAATGTCATTCTGTTGTAGCTCAGAACAGATCTGAGCATTGCCATTTAGATTCTTGACATAGTTATAGAATGCCTTGTGGTTGTCTTTGGAATCTTTGGCAATTTTATTTTTGTAACTAGCTTTGGAGGATTTTATGAGGGATCTCAGCTTCTTAGTGAGGCTGGTAAGGCAGTTTTTTGCATCCTGGGATTTTCCTCTTTTCTGCAACAGTTTCTTCCTTTTGTTGTAAAGTTTGTTTATGGCAGGGGACCACCAGATTGGCTTCATTTTTTTGGAGGAGAGCAACTTGGCTCTATTTGGGATGGCATGATTCATGCCTGAGTGGATGTGCTCGTACAGTGCCTTAGTGTAGGAATCAGCAGTTGAACTTTCAGTTCCCGTCTGCATGGGTGTCATGACGTTTGTCACTTCTGACTTGAGTAGCATAAAGTTGGCTTTGGAGAAGTTTTTTATGGAGGTTTCCTTACTGGGGGATGCGTGTGGGATGTGGATGTTAAGGGTAATTAGCTTATGGTCTGACCTGAACAACAAGGGGGTGACCATAGGTGTGGAGCATCGATTTCCCATGTTGGTAATGACCAGGTCTAGGATATTGGAGCCCCTGGTGGGACAATGGATTAGTTGATCCAGGGCGTTGGAATTTATGATTTCCAAGAACCATTGGGCAAAGGTGTTGGTACATGAGTAGTTTTGGCAGTTAATGGCACTGTAGTTGAAGTCATCCAGTATTAGGGTGTTTGGTTGTATCCTAATATTTTCCAGTATGTTTGGGCAGTTTTGTCATTATTGGTGCATGCATTTTGTTTCATTGTTTACTGGAAAAATGTTCAAAACAATACATTTAAAATGCCCTCTAACAACAATACTGTATTGTACAAGGAATATAATTTAATACAGTCAGGAAGGTGTATCAATTAGCAAGTGTATGTTTCGTGTGCAAGGGACTTATGATTTGAAAACAGCCCAAAGTTAATCTGTACCTGCCACTGGCAAAATGTATTTTCTTTGAATGTGTGTTTCAATGTGGTTTCAATGAATGTGAGTTTCAAGGGCAGACAAGTTTTAATGCTAAGTCTATTTCCATTGTCAGACTGCATTGCTTTGTTTAGCAGATATCTATTAGTGTTTTTGCTGTAAAATGCAAAATAAAACTTTCAAATCCAAATCTTTGCAGAAGTAAAACAGTATGCACATTACACGGTTTATGGTAAATGGGGCAAAATAACTAAGGAATGGGGCATTGGAATGGCTGCAGGGGGAGGCTCCATTCGACCATGATTTTGTGAGTGGGGAAGGGCAGCAAACTCAAAGACAGCCCTGGCTAAACTATACTTCTCAACTGTCCAGATTTTTGCAGAATGAATAGATTTTTGCTTCATATTTTTGGTTTGTTCCTCATAAAATTTGTGGTTTTCTGGCAAATCATTTAGATTGAAGTCACTAAATAATGACAGACATTGATTTTCAGACATCATAACCTTCAGAAAGATGTATACTAAAACAAGACCTGTTATTGTATCAACTGTCTGAAGTTTATACAAGAGCAATTTTTAGTAATGTTTGTATGTTCCCCCAATATATTTGGCCTTGTCCAGGTTTCCTGCATTAAGAGGTTAAGAGGTATGTGCAAATAAATCACTTTATAGAATTAGAAATATCCAAACCTCTCAACTGTCCCCAATTTTTGGCTCAAAATGTTGCTCTCCTCCTAATAATCCCCCCACAAAATGGCAATTTTGGAAGAAAAAGTGGTGGGTTTACAATTATAAATAACTGTAATGATTAGTTATAGATTACTTTTATTTCAGAAATGCATGTAGATTCTCTTATTTTGTCAGCTGCTCAAGTTAACAGTACTAATATTAAAAATGTGTCCCTTCTTTGACAGGTTCCCAGCTGTATTGTGTGGAAAGTTTATACTTTTGCATCACATTTTTGGTCCGTTTTTCATAAAATTGTGGTTTCTGGCAAATTAGTGATAAATCATTAAAGACTGAAGTTAGAAAATAATGGCAGACATTTGAGTTTCAGATTTCATACCCTTCAGAAAATTCATACTAATGCAAGACTTACTACTATTCTATTATCTTTCTAAGTTTATAAGAGCAATATTTAAAAATTGCCCTTATTTTTGGGCCTGTGTCCCACTTCTGTGTATGACTTTGTCCAGATTTCTTGCTCTGAGGTTGAGAGGTATGAGTGTGAGAGCCATCACTGTCAGCCAGAGACATTTCAAATTATGACACACTTGTTGCACCCCACTCCCCCATGTAGTGACTCTGGATGTTTCCAAGCAAGGCAAGGAACAGTTATGCGGTGTAAATGTGCAGAGTATTCCCCCATCCAAGGTAGACACAACTACGACTGTGGCTTTTCATCTGTCCTTGATTTTGCAGAATGTTCTGGTTTTCTGTCATATTTTTATATTGTTGATTTATGCTTCTTATTATTCAGAAAATGCATGCTGTTGCAGTGCCCTGTTGCTCTGTGTTTAAGTTGTTGTGTCTTTCGGCTTTTCCCGGTTAGGGGTAGCCACAGAGGAACTCCGGTCCGCTAATGATTGGCAGTAGATTTTTATGTGCCAAGTTGCTGGCCCTGACGCACAACCTTCAACAAAGGTACGCCCATTCACGCATGTCTCTACACAGAAGACGCTCTAGCTGAGAATCAAACAGGAAAATGTCTTACTGTGAGGCGACAACGCTACCGCAGCACCACCACCGCAGTGTTGCTCTGTGTTTAAGTAGCAATGCTTTAATGACCATCAGGTAAGCTTGTTGGAGATTGTAAGATGCAAGTAAGCTTTAATAAGCATACTGTTAAAGAGTTACCAACATTGGAAGCCTTTCTGATGTTGCCATGCAGAGAATATTTACATAACTAGATAACATATAAGCCTTAGGTATTGAAATGCATATGACAGTATTTGTAAAAAATACAGGATTGCAGTATTTTCAGACACTCATTACATTTGTTGGAGACTTGCAGTCATCTTTGCAGGCTTTACACGTAAACTAACCAGAATGCCAGTCTATCATGTGTGGTCCATAACTTGTGCAGTAATCCTTTAAGCAATTTATCTTGAGCTTGTTTCTTGTTTGCTGTTCATTTTTTACTTTGATCATGTTTTCCCCATGAAACAAGTAGATAGTTGTTGTCAGGCAGCAGGTCTTTTTTGGGTAAGAAACATTTTTACAAGTGGGGTATCAGAGATTGCTACTTTCAGCATGTTACTTGGTAATTTTATAAAGCTGAATATACATTATAATTAGAACTGCAGTGCAAGGAGAAGTGGTTTGAGTTTAGTGCTGCTTGTTTTTTTTATACTTGATTTTGACTGGCATTCCAGTAATGTATTTAAAAAGTAATTTATATTTTTCATGCCTCACAACCTTTGTGTTTCCATTTAGATATTAAGTAAGCTGTCATTTAGCCAATGTATTGAAATATTTTTTCTTCTACACTTCATTTTGTCTTGATTGGACTCTTGTAATGATGGTTTGGCACCCAGGGCAGAGTTTTTAATTAAAGTTCCAGTTGTTGTGGTTTTGAGCATAGCTCCACCATTTTCTAGTTGACCACACCCCTTCTCATTGGCCCCACTCATTAAGCTGTCTCCTGCAGCCCCGTTTTAATTTGAAGTCACCAGCCGCCACTGCTGCTACAGAGTAGCTCCCTCCCTGAAGTAAGCACCTCACCAGTCCTGGCTGCAAGTGTGCGGTCTGCCTGGGTCTCCCCCAGGTTACCAGACCCATGTGCTTGTCTCCACGCCTGACTGCGTGTAACTGCATG
Organism: Protopterus annectens; assembly: GCF_019279795.1. Classification (NCBI taxonomy): domain Eukaryota; kingdom Metazoa; phylum Chordata; order Ceratodontiformes; family Protopteridae; genus Protopterus; species Protopterus annectens. The sequence goes on from NC_056742.1 coordinate 505,860,243, forward strand.
CACATGTGCTACTGAATTATCAGAATCATTCCATATCAGGACATCTGCAGGGATATCCACAAACACACCTTCTTGCTTGCTTCCTTTTCCATCCTCCCAGTCAAGGTGAACCCTAGCAAATGGTATTTGGAATGGGGTCCCTCCTAAAGCTCTGACTGGAGTAGACTACCTAAGCAAGTAGTGTTCCTCTGTAACCACTGCAGGCTTCACAACTAACCATTGTAAAGCCTGTAACCATTGCAGGCTTCACAATGGTTAGTTGAGAGGCTGTGTCTCTGTTAGCAGTGGCCTGCTTCCCATCCACTAAGATATGATATAACCTCTTGTGGTAGTTTGGTACCCTTGTTGTCTTGAAATAACCTACTGCTGACATTTTTTATTCCCACTTACTGGTTCTCCCACCTTTTGTTCACCCCTCTCCTCCATGGACATATATATGCTACATGGCATCACTGGTTACATTTAAAGCATTTAACCCTTGGTATTGGATGAGTACTTGGACTAGTGGCTTCCTCTGCTACTGATGGACTCTGTTGAGGCAGTCTGGCTACCCACCACGGGTTTCCTTAGACCCATGAGCAGCACTGAGTGTCCCTTTCTTGTGCAGTGATGCTATTGCTTGCTAGGTATAGGAATCCCTTCTTCCCCAAATCATCTGCAGTCTTGCATTGTCTATCAGCTAACCAGATTCTCATGTCCTCAGGCAAAGTGCTGAGGGCATGTTCCTTCACTAAATGGTTTGCCAGCCCTTCAGAAGTGGTGACCTGACATCCACTTACCCACCTGTGAAAATAAGTGCTTAGTTCATTAACATATTCACCCACACTTTCATATGCATTGCATCTATGCTCATGAACCTTTATCCTATAAGTTTCAGGTTTTTACTTAAACATTCTAAAAGACAGCTCTTTACAATATTACAATTTAAGCATTCAGTATCAGACAATTTAGAAATAGCAGTTACAGCTTTAACATGGAGTAAGGGGCTCAGGAACCATGCACACAACCCTTGGTCAACTTCACACTGTTTACATTCCCTCTCAAACAAACGAATGAAACTATCAAAATGATCCCCCTCTGTAAACTGTGGAAGATATTTACTGACCTTTGTTACTTCTGGGGTTCAGTTCCTCCCTTGACCATTACCTCCATGATTCTGGCAAAGAGTCAGCATCTCCTTTTCATGTTGCCTCTTCCTCTCCTTCTCCTCAGCCTCTAGACATCACAATTTCTCATTTTCCTCAGCCTCTAAACATCTCAGTCTCTCTGCTGCTTATCTTTCCAAAGCCTTGGGCTCCATCTCAAGTGTCTTTAACTCCAGATGGATTTTAAGTCCTTTGTGGAAAAGTTGAGCTGTCCATTTTCTGAGAGTTGTACATCTCCAAGGCCAGCCTGGTTATCCTCCTGATCCTTGGTCTGTGATGCAGCTGTACCCAAAGCTATAATAATTTCTGCTTTAGTCAGGTTGACATGCACCAGTCCTTTAACCTGGCACATCTCAGCCAACTGGCCCTTTGTCAGCTTGCCATACTCCTCTGCTGACATGCTTGCCTGCTCTATCTGACAAACTAAGCTAACAAAAAAAAAAATAAAACAACTGTGATGTGAAACTCTAAATGCTCACTGCATGGCTGATTGAGAGTACAAACACCTTCAGTGACCACTGTACACAGACTATAGGAATTCAATATCCACACCACTACAAGCCTATTAATATGTGATGTGACTATCCCACCACTGTCCACCAATTAATAGACAATGCCCCTGCACTGGCCCAGTAATCAAGGAGCCTCAGTCCTCATCACTGACAAGAACTGGGGGACCTACACATTGGGAGGATGACAAGTACACACACAGTAAAGTACAATTTTCCTCAGGAGGACACAGAGACCACAGTCAGTCTCTTTCTCCAGATCCCCAATAAGACTCCCCACTGGCATAGCTATAGGGTTAAGATCTCAGCTGAGTGGCCAAGCCAAAACCTTCCACACCCTCTCTGTCCAACCAGTGCTTTGTATCCCTGCCCAAGTAGCTGACACATGCACATTCATTGAGGTTTGGTTTATATACAAACACACAACCTCTTCTGGGAAAGGCTGGCACAGGTTTTCTAGCTATGCCCCTTCTTCCCAGACTGTAAGGTAGTTTCCACTGCTACCGATCACTTTTATCAGCTACTTTTAAGGCCCTTAACAAAGGGTGTCCAATCATACTCTGTAATGTTACTATTAATCCAAGTGGTAGTCTGACCAAGAACAAGTCTATTTAGGAGTGGCCTGTACAGTGTCACCAAATACATCTGCAAGTACTATCAGAACATAAATATGTCTCACAGATATCAGCCACAAAGATAGGTTTAAATATATTTAATTATAAATAATAAAAGAACAAGGCAATTCTCAGTAAACAAACGCAGTTACTTCAGAATTCAAAATCACAGGAAGTATTTAAAACAACAATGCAGGACAGCCTCAAATAAATACAGAAAACATCTAAACTAATCTTTACTATATGTCTAACTATATCTAAAAGAGTTATTATGCCCTAAATAAACTTACTTACAGAGCAAGTCAAGTGCAGATGGTGATGATGATGAGTGGATGTTCTTGCTAGGTCCAAGACACAATACAAAATGCCCAGTCTCTCTCTGAGATCATTCCCAAATTAATATCAAATATTACTGCTAAGTTAGCTTGGATGATATCACTTTTTGTCACCTGATTTAGGTTCCCAAGCTAATCTCCCCATTGTAGCAGTTGACAACTCCTTGTAAAAATACATATCTTTCAGAAGTTTGCAGTTGCTAGATGACATAATACAATAAAACATGTACAAAACAATGCAGAAGGTACCCTAGTTCTAGACACCCTGTCTCCTTGCTGCATTGAAACTAACTTTTATAACACAATCGTAAAACATATTAATGTCAACTTATTTTCTTTGAAGTTTTGCAAGTTAACTCTGTATGTTCTAGTTTCTACTATTAACACATATATTTGCACAGGTATATAGTTTATATACATTTCTGTTCTTTTCCAGTAGGGTACACTGTGGACGCATCCTTGAAGCTCAGTACTGTACAAACCCTGTTCAACACACACTTCTGTAACAGTAGTTTAATATACACATAACATACAGTTCTAATGCATTTGGTAACACAAGCAATTGCATCGTGCTGGTATTCACAAATGACATACAACTATTTGCAAAATTCCAGATAGCTGGGCTGGCACTGTGACATCTCTATATAAATCATATTAATATTCACAAAGGGCATATAACTATTTACAAAGTTCCAGATAGCTGGGCTGGCAGCATGACACACACAAACCCAAATTTATATTTTTTGCTATACTTGCACAAACTGTCATACCTTGGAAACTGTACAACCTTGACATACATTGTTGGAACATTTTTGTTAACCAGACACAAGCTTTTATATGACAACAAGAAATTCCTGTATGAGTGCATTCTTATTGAAATATTTTCAGAAATATAAAACACACACAATTATATAATTATCAGTATAAATAACAATAGATATTGCTCAAGATATGTGAATTACAGTGCAATTTTCAAACAGAGTTTTATTTAACTTTAACTGATGTCATAAGACAGTTTATGTCACTTGGTTTTTGAAGAGTTAAGTGCATTTGGAAATATTACTAATTTTTATAATTGCTAACAAACAACTAGCAATATTTCAGGTACAGTGTGATGTAAAAGGATACAGACAATGAACTTTATTGTCTTCCACTATGGCATATCACACCATCCCCTCAATATCATGCAGGGCTCTCAGGTTTGAAAATATGAAGGCAAATATGAAACTATGAGTAATAAATCTCAGTGATTAATTTCTTTGCTGCAGGGCATCCTAAATTAACAATCTCAGCGTCATTCTATTAATAACTCCTCACACTTTCTAACAATGCTTATTAATAGCCATTAAGTCACTTAGTGAAAGAAACTAGACCCAGTAAAGGTCTGGATGTCATAAGGAGCTATGGGTGTGAACCGAAGGTATAAAAAAGGTGCTGTTTGAGTGAGTTAACAGTTTGAAAGGTCCTGAAGTAGTGACTGGGAAAGCTTCAGATCTATCTCTGTCTTAAAAGATATTGATGTAATGTGCAAATTGACCAAAATAATTTTCTCCTCGTATAATAATGTAAAGTTACAGAATAAATAGTGCAGTAACAGTGGCAAAAATGATAAGCAAATGGATTTGGGTTTTAAGATGCATAATGCAGATTTACAAAATAAAAGAGGCAAAATCAGATAAATTTACACTCGGGTTCTAAACTTCACAATGTTTATATATAAAAATGTACACCCTATCTTGGTTAAACCATCCAGCAATGGATTTTTTACTCTACCCTGGGGACAAAGTGGATGACGTTTCAGCTCACAGAGGTCAGCTACCAAATGTTCTGAACTCCTAGAATTGTGTTTCTTATAAGAAATCACTGTTAGTGTGATTCCTGTCTGTACACTGATGATGGTGCATTGTGTGTGTATTTGTTATTTCCCCTGCAGTTGTAAAACAGAGGAGTTTGTAAGAGATGTGTGGTGGTGAACACCCTCACGTGGGGATTTAGAAGGCAGTGCTTTATGCTTGCCTTTCATCAAGGTGATGATTCAACCAATAAGCGTCATGCAATGTAATCTCAATAAAATAACATAACAATGTATACATTTCTACAAGGTTTTTGAATATATGCACTTTCTTGTGAAATAAATGTGTATTTATTATAATTTACACCAACTGAGAGTGAGATTTTCTCCCACCTTTGTGAGCATCAGATATGCTGGTGATATTTTATTTTACAATTTTTGTTTTTGAGTAAGAATTTTAATACATATTATTTATGCAATTAGTCATAAGGTAAAGTAATTAGGGTCAGCTACTTAATAAACCAGCTTATATGGGATTGATTAATGATCTTGGTACTGAAAGCACTGACCAGGGTGGGTGGGAGTTAGCTGTAGATGCTGACGCAGCTATCCTTGGAATGGGGGGGGAGTGCTGCTCGGTCCTCTGTGCTGTTGATTTTAATTAGAGGTTCAGAGATACAACAGGCACATGCACACCCCATCAGGCAACATACTATACTGTTGTTGTCTTATGTACACAGGGATGAATGTGTGCATGTTAGGTCACTAGTGCTGTGACGCACACATATAGGACTATTGTGGTAGATGACCTAAAGCAGAAAATCGTACATCTATTAGTATGACAGCCTGCAGTAACCTGTTGTAATACAAAGAATCATTAGTGGACTATTCAGGTTGGCGCTAATATTTGTTACTCAGTGGGGATAAAAGACCAGAAATAATCAAAAATGAAGAAATAATTTCTGGTAGAAGAACCACATAAGTGCAGCAGATACAGCTGGAGGGGAGGCAAAAAAAAGAAGAATTTACCACTTTATCCTGAAAGCAATGCATCTGTTAGTTATATGGGTAACCCTAATTCGTAGCTCTTTCCATCTCTTTGAACTTATGTGTAGTGCAGAATTTTACTTTGCACTACTATACTTTTATTAAGTAATAGCAATAGATAAGTTCTTGTTAAACTGCTAAACTATCTGGCTTGGGTATCTGAGGTGGGGCAGGAATTACATTCATAATGAACTCTGAAGGAATGTGCATATTGTAAGATTTGCATGAAACCTGCCAGAGAAAGAGGATGAGTTTTATAAAAGTAGTGCACACCCCTAACATCTGTTTATTTTCAGAAACAGTACTCCTATAAGGCTAACACATACTCACATGCAAAATAAAGCTGCAGTTCTTGCTTGAAAGATAATTTTGCAAAGTGAATGTATCATCTCATTTAAAAGAATTAAAATGATCTACACCTCAGATTGACAGTTGCCAGGGTTTATTGCACATTTTCAGAAATTAATATACTGAAACATTTAAAATACATGGGTAAGTACTCTATCTTGATTTTTTTAACATGAAATGGATACGTAGCTGCTTTTAAAGGTTTATATGTCTCTGGAAATGTTCAGCACATTCATTGTTTCATTATAGTTTATGATCACAGGTTGTGATAAAAACACTATGTTCTGCTTGAAGGAAGATATTTTACACTAATTACAAAGCTGTGTTGTAGAAAAGAAACAAGCAAACAAAAACAAACACAATGCTCTCCATTTGAAACAAACACAACTTTTACAAGAAAGTGCGTTCTCCAATGGTAAAGCAACAAGTTTTCTGATGAAATATGAAATTTGGCTAATGCTATGAGGTCACATTCATTAGGTTAAACATGATTCTTGCAGTTTTACTGTTGTTTAACAGCTTTGCTCTGCTGTTTATTATAATAATCTTTAGACACTTCTGAATGAGCCTCAACTAAATCATTCCTTTGTGATGTTGATTAGTAGGATGGCTAAGTGGTCAGTTATGTGAAAAATTCCTTTGATTTGATTTAGATTCTCATGGGAGTGGTCTATGTACTGTATTTTTGTGTACTGTATGATTCAAAGCAAGTCAGTTCACCAGACAAACACTCCCTGGTCAACGTTACAATATGGGGAATATCCATCAATGTTACACTACTAAGTAAAATGAAAGCATGGTAAATATATCACAGATTTTTTTAAAAATTGAAAAATAAATTATATATATATATATATATATATATATATATATATATATATATATATATATATATATATATATATATATGTGTGTGTGTGTGTGTGTGTGTGGGGGGGGGTCTATATTCTATAACAGTGAATGCCATGGTGCACAACGTGTATGCTTGGCTACACCCATGCTCCTGTGGGAAAACTGCATTTTGTTTATCTCAAATGTAGTTTTGCTTCAAAAGAAATTGCATTCATATTGTTGGTTATTGATGAATTATATGATATCTTATCTGACCTGAGCACTAAATGAACAAATAAATCTAATTGGTCTATTTGCAAGCTCACCAGCTCTTCATTCATAATAAATGCATATGATAGACACAAAATAAAAGAAAATATTCATAAAATAGAAGAAAATATTCACAAAGTATTCACTAATGAAATCTGGTTAATGTTGTAGGTCAGAGCAAAAGATTGAACTAAGGTTGCATTTGGTACTTAATTTAGAAGGTAAACAACTCCTCAACTGACAGTATAGAAAGAGTTTATTCATCAAAGTTCTGTCTTATGAAAATTCTAACCTAAATCTAATCCCCTAAGCAGGTTAATACTTTACTTTTAAATGCAAATAACATATCTGGAGGACCGTATTCCTTTCTCTTAATAGATTTCCTGGTGCTTTGAAATTAGGCAACTCTTATGAAGGCAGTCTTCCCTGGGCTCTACATTAAAAAAAAATATATATATATATATATATGGATCTACTACTATTCACCAAAAGCACATTTCACTGAAAATCAAATTAGAGTGCACTTTTCACAGAAAGCTCATTTCACCGAAAACACAATTCACAGAAACACATTTCACTGAAAGTTGTAGATGGCCTTTACCCCACTGTAGTGTGACCCTCGAGTTAGTATATATAGTAAGGGGGGTGTGAACTGGAGTACCGAGCCCCGTTTGTATGTGGCAGCCTCCGAAGAGGAAGGAGGAGGAAGAGCATTAATGGTACCCCAATGAGTATACAGGAAGTTCCCGCTTTAAAAGCAGCCCTTTAATTCCAATGGTAAGTTCCTGTTTGCAAGCATGGCACTTATAATCCCAGAGTTTGTGAGATGGGTCTTCTGCTCTGGTAAACATTTCATGCAGGAGCAAGTTGAAGCCAGTCCCCTGCTTGATACTGGTATCCAGTATCAAGTATCCAAAGATATTATAATTAAAGGAGAGAAAATGATCAAACCGTGGATGAGACTGGCTGATGTAACGATTGCATTCAGCCTGAAGTGCCAATCCACACGATGCTTGTGCACTGGCATGTTTACTTATATGCCTGCAAATATTGTCATGTGCCTCCAAGACTGCTGCCCTTAATAATAGTATGTGTGCGCATTTAACTTTAAGGTGAGGCATATTATATTCATAAGATGGCCTGTGATTAACACTGGATTAGTTGCAATAACCTTCTACCATGAGGATATTAGAATTGTATATCTGAGATGCATTGATTTCTAGAAATCAGATTGCTACAGCTGGAAACATAGATGAAGGGAATCACAGGCCATAAATGTAGTACATAAGTGAATTCCTGTAGAATGTGGGTAAACGTAAGGCTAACTGTATCAATCAAGAAATCCCATTAGTAGGGGAAGCCTTCAGTTTTCAGTTCTGAAAGCACTCAAAATGGGATAGCAATGCAAATGTAAGTAGGTTTAGTTAGCTAGAGTAGATAATCTCTGATAGAATGTGCATGCCATATCATGAGATAAGTTGGCAGAGATTTCCTTTGCCCGTCTATTGCTTTGTGAGAGGTACTGCCAAATTCTGTAGCATCCCATAATGGGGGTCGTCCATCAGAAGCAGATGATGGGTGCTGTAGAAGAAAAGCAGATGCATATTGTTTAATGTCTGGAAGTCATGCATCACCTTTCTGGATGGATGTTATGATTACAGAGACAAGGTTCATTCTGCACTTACTATTCCATGGAAAACTGGATTTACATATTTTTGAATAACCATTTGTCATTGTTTGAGGTAGGTCAGTGATGAAGAATTTAGCATATTTTTGGACTGAAAACCATCTTATAGAATTGATGGTGCCTAAAAAGGATAAATACAGATATTTCCTGGTTGAGCTTACACAAACAGATTCTTCCGAAAAAGTCTGTGATTAAGGTTCACCATGTGGGGCCAGGATTAAGCAGCCTCTACCTTTAAAATACTTAGGGATGTTTTCTACATGTAGAACAGCGGGTGCTAATTGTTAGATCATCACTACAGGCACTCTCACTCATGGATAGGACTTTAGTCTTTTGCCTGAGGGTTTTAAGACGAGAAGCAGCGCAGAATGAACTGAACAGTTTTGTTTAGATGCTGGAGATCTGGGGGGGTGAGGACAGGTCAGTCATAACTAAGCATCTACAGGCACTAGGGCCCTGAGTTCAGTATTCACAAACTTACACTCTAGAAAGGGTTAGTGTTGATGAATTAACATGCCTAAGGGTTGAATGGCCACTTAAAACAGAACAGGCATGACCCTTTCCTAGATTCTCTTCACAATAGAAAGGGAGAAGTTAGTGCAGGTCTGAAGAGCACTGTCGCGAACAGAGAATATACAAGCATTCTTATTGCAATTGTCATAATTTGAGGAAACCAAAGGCTTCCAGGACAGAATGCAAATATTACCAATGGAATGAGTCAAATTTTTTAAAATATACTTGAAGTGCTGTCAAAGGAATTTTGGAAAGTTTTGGCACCCTGCAGAAAAGTTAACATAGTTCTGAGATGTTTAGTGCTGGGATGACCTTTAACAAATCCTACCTGGGTATCTGGGTATGGTGGGTTAAATACAGCAAAACTGGCCTGAGCTCTTTTTGCTGACTGCTAGTTAATTAGTAAATTAATTAGTAAAACAAGCTCATTGGGCCCTAGGGAAGTACTAGGTAATCAATCTGATGACCTTTACAAGCCTCATCAATAAAGATTATGCAGAATTCAATCCAGCCATAATAGAGGCAATACAAGATACATGGAGTGTGTGTGTGGGGGGGGGGGTGTTGAGATCACACATCATATTAGTTATATTTACCTCAAAGGCAGGAAAGGTGCTACTCCACTTGACATTGCTGTGAAAGTTTGTTGCAGAGCTGGGGATCCATTGGTACATGAATCTGTTATGTCATGTCATATCAATGTGTCATATTTATTTGTGGATAAAGGCTTAGTCTGTTTTTCCTTGAGGAACCCTTTATTCTATGATGAGATAGAATAGAACATCAAAGAGGGTCAGATCTCCTGTGTCACACAGATCCCAACAGAGGACTTTAAAGGAAACTGAGTACTGAGATGAAAAGCCGCCTATCTGTCTACATAACTAGAATTTTTGAGGTTGCTGATCTCTTAGTAAGGAACCTCTGCGATATCTCAAGCTGAGTGATATGTTTAGGCAAATACATACCAAAGGGGGCATTATGTTCTATAATGGGTCTAATGAGATAGAAATTATTGTGAATTAAGTCTTCTTTGGATCAAGCGGAGATAACTTTGGAAATTAAGTGAGCAAGACCAAAGACTTTCTGAGCTAATGAAGACAGGAGCAAGCGGCAGAATTTGAAATACTGATAGTGAAGCTCTGCATTGCATTGCATGTAAAACAATGCTTTTATTGTCATTTTTTTTAATAAGAAAACCTCCTTTTGTTGTATTTTAGTTGTGGAACTTGGGAAGAGTGTCTGGTTTAAGGAAAGGGATTGGTATCAGTTCTTTGCCTGCTTTTACCTGCAATAACAAGTTTGTGTACTCCTGCAGATTTCCGTGTGAATTGGGTCTTGGAAACGTTCCATCTACTCCTTCATAGGTTCATAGGTTCATAGGTAGGTACTAGGCTATTGACCCTAGGGCCTATATAAGCCTAGCCAAAGGTACCCTGGCTTTCGCCACCCAAGAAAATTATTTTCCTGTGCCACTGTAGACCAGAGCCACAGAAGTGATCCCTGGGGTGAATTTCCTATCTCCCATCCAATCATCAAGATTTTTCTTGAACAATGCTAATGAGGAGCTTTGTTTGATATAGATAGGTAGTTTGTTCCAGAGTATGGGAAGTCTCCAGGACAGGAATCTATCCCTCTAGCATGTTCTGTTTATTGTGGTGACGAGGTTTACGTCTCTAGAGCGTGTAACTCATAGGGATTGGGATTTCTTTAAGTGGAGCATGTTTAAAAGCTCTGGGTTTGACATAACTTTGTGTGTTAGGCAGAGATCGCCTCTGATATGCAACGGAGTAAAGCTGCAGTTTTTTGAGACGGTCTGCATAGGGCATCTCTTTGAGGCCGGTAATCCTCTTTGTGAGGTATTTCTGTGGCCTTTTCAGTTGTTGTAGATGTCTTGTGAGGTACATACCAAAAGGGGCATTGTACTCTATAATGGGTCTAATGAGTGACGAGTAGAGGGGAACAATGACCTCTTTTTTCCTGGATGAGAAACCTTTTGTGATGAGGTGTGCCACATAGAAGGATTTCCTGACTACTGTGGCGATGTGATTATCAAAGGAGAGACTACTGTCCATCTGTGTCCCAAGTAGTCTCTCCTCATAAACAAGACAGGAGTGAGTTGCCTTGAGTAACAACAGGGATTTGTGAAGTGACCAGCATGACTGGTGAGACTAGTGGTATTTTACTAAGAAACTTTGCACAGTTCGGTTATAAATTGTAGAGATGGACCAGTTTGATAAATTTTGCATTGAGGACTTGATACATAGTTTTTCTTTTGTTTTCTTTCTTTCTTTTTACGCAGGTATAAGCTTTGTAAAATGTATTCTGATGAGTATGATATGAATACAGGGTGGAGTGGATTTGTAACAAATGTAAATATTTAGTAAAATAGTACATGATCGTTAGGCTATTATTGAGAAGCAAACACAAACTGAGATGCTGGAATAAAATTTATTGAGAATGTTAAACAGATTGGTTAAACATTCAGGATACTGACATCATAGATACTAAACAAAGATGGAGGAAAAGTAAAAGACAACGTAGTGAACACGTTGAGGAAGACCAGTTAGAAAAGGATGACAAAGATGACAGCTCCCTTCCAAATAAGAAATTACTCTCAAAAAAAAAAAAAAGAAGAAGAAGACCAAAGGCAGTCAGACTTCTCAACTGTCCCGATTTCCACAGAATGGTTTGTGGTTTGTTCCCAAAATCTGGGCTTTTCTGGCCAATCGGTGAGAACTGAATTTATTAAATAACAGACATTTGTGTTTCAGATTTCATATCCCTCAGAAAATGCATGCTAATGTAAAATATGTTATTCTAGCAACATTCAGAGTTTATAAGTGCAGTAATTAAAATCTGTCCATATTTTTGGGCCTTAGACCCCCCCCCCCTATTATTTTTGGCTTTGTCCAGTTTATTTGCATGAAGAGGTTGAGAGGTAGTATGTGGGTTTAAATGGCTGTGGGTCATGACCTAATTGAAATACATTTTGACCAAATAGACACAGGAAGGAATAGATGACATTGTGGAATGAAATATAATAAACTGTGAAAATCAAGATTTAATACTAGCAACAGATTCAAAGAATGTTGTGGAAAATAAGTAAAATGACTTACCTGATCCAGGTAATAAAGAAGACACTCAAAGACATAGCTTGCTAAACAGACTTTGACAATTGAAGACTCAATGCTTAGGGCAATAAAAAATGACTGTCTATGGAACAGAAAAGCATAATGGCATTGCACCTCTTCTGTGTGTCACATGTTCATACAAGTGAGCAATAGAGGATCAGATTAGGGATTTCTTCTTCCCTTTTTGTGATTTTTCTTTACACATTTAAATATCTAAGCACTGAACAAGATGGAAGATTATCCTGCAAGTCCTACCTCTGTTGCCAGACTTTCATCAGTCTGTCTCCTAAAACTGTACAACTGCCTTACATTCACATGTAATGAACTTATTCTCAGCATTAACAATTCCATCCAAGAGGTGTAATAACTTGAATAATCTGGAGGTTTCCCTCTCACCTTAAAATTGTGAACTTTATATACCTTACAATCCTTCACTAATCACACCAAAATGTCTTATATTGGGGTTCTAAAACAATTACTCCCAAAGCCTCCAAAAAATAAGATTAAATGTTGGGAAAAATCAGGCCATACGTCCATCTCATGCTGATCTCCCTTAGAGTCACCCTGAGCAAAAATACTCCAATGCATTACTTTAAACTATAGCAGCAATAAAAATGTTTTAGTGAGGGGTGAGTCTATTGGCATTTTATTTATTTATTTATTTTTATTTTACATTTGTTAACCGGGCTAGTCCAGCTGGATACATGTCCATTTTCAGTGGAGGCCCGAGGAGAAAAGCTCCGCTAACTACTTCATAATAAAATAATACAACAATATACAATAGTATAAAAAAAAAAAAAAAAAAAAAATGTCATGCACACTGACTCATCATTCACAAGGCTGGACAATTAGTGGGGTATAGTGAGTTGCCTTTCAAGTGTCATGATCTGTGACGTTATAAGGGATATAAGGATCTCAATGCTTGACAAATATAACTAAGATACAGTAGTTGTACATGTGGGAGTGCAGAGAGAAATGCCAGAACTTTCCACACTTGTTACAAATGCAGGTAAAATACTAGTCCCAGATGGAATCCTTTCTTCATTTTGAATGATGCCTGCATATAAATAAAACATAACTGGCTTCACTAACTGGATAACTAGATGGTGTCATCTCAGGGGGATCCAGTATGTTTCAGTATGGAATAAAATGTTTGAAGGACTAACTTGCTTTGCAAAGGATGACCTGCATCTCTCATTTCACGGATTTTGCATATAGGCTAAAGTCCTGGCTGCCTGGTGCCTTTCTAGACAGAGTTCAGCTGATAGATATTTCAATGTAACTAACATATCAGTACCAAAATGTTACTGTATTAAGGTGTTTCTCCTTCATGACAGCAGTCTAGACAATAAATTGCCTGGTCTTCAAGCACTGCTGCATTTTGAAAAATATTGGTGTCTGTATAGTTATTAAAACTGGTGTAACTTTAAAAAGAACATCCCCTCTTTAAAAGGGTTGTGTGCTTTTCATAATTATTGGCAACTGTGGGAGCCTCCATATTTGCAAATTAGCATATTCCTTGCAGGCAGATCTCTAGGGTCTCAAAAACTGAAATCATTGTTCTAAAGGCTAGGTGGGATTAATTATCAAGTAATAGCTTGCTTCAGGACAGGCTATTTGTCCTCTGATGACCATGCATGATTCCTCAGTGTTTGAAGTGATCTACCTGTCTGTAAAAACTCTCTCATTTTGAGTGACGTTAACACCCTTCAATAAATCGGGACACCTATACTACCAATGTAAGATATGCCCAAAAATTCCAAGACTTAATCACTAAAGATTCTCTTGAGTGGCTGGTAAATAAACTTACTAAAGGGCACAGTATTCTGGACATGATTCATACAGACACAGTCACTTTTTGCAGTACTACTGTGGTATTTCCTTCCCTAGTGAAGTCTTAAACTCTGAAAACTCTGCAAAGCTCCCATGGTAAAGCTGAATGAATTTAAGGACTATAAACATGCCAGCCTTAATTTACTATATGACAAAGAATAGCCTTAAACCACTATGTGAAAAAAATATTAAAATTTGCTTATGACTGCATATATTAGTAAAGCAACAGTTTTCACGGAGAAATTCTTCACCCATTAAATAAATGCATAGATTTAGCAATCCTACCCGGAACCAAGTAACATGGGAAAGTCAAAAGCAAACCATCCTGGTGGTCCGGTGGTCCACCACCATAAATAAACTATGCAGCAAAAGAAAGAAACTCCTTAAATGATTTAGTAAATTAGAAACCATGTTCTTGATGTTAATACCAAAAGCAGTACAAACATCAAGAATTCTATCACCACCACTAAAGGAGTCTATGAACTTACGCTGGTCTCTGAGAACAGAGATGACTATAAATCCATCTTTAGCTTTGTTAGAAAACTAAAAAAAATAAACAAAATGAAACATAACTCAACATTGCTCAGACATTATTTATAACATTGCCTCCTATTCTGAAATTATTCACAATGTGGACTCCTATTCTGACCCAACTAATGGTGCCAATATACTTGCAAATGAATTTAATGTTAACTTCACTCCTGGGACTTCTATTCAAAACCCTAAAATATCTGAATCTTTTAAGATTAATCTCTAAAGATCATTTACTGAAAGTGCTAACAAAGAGCAAAAATACTTCTTCCTTGGGACCTGATAATGCACCTAGTTGCTTAATTAATAGTGTTAAGCATACTCTTGCAGACACAAACTTCAAATGATTTAACTTAAGTTTAACTACAGATATTATCCTTGCTGGGTGTCATACATCAGTGGCGATGCCTATCCATATGGGTGGCCTTACAACTGGCCTGAATAGTTGCTGACCTCACAGTCTTAAAACCTCTTCTGTAAAGACGTGGAATGAATTGTAATGGACCTCATGAAGTGTGATCTCAAGAATCGTCTTAGACTTGACCCCCAGTAGCTTGGTTTTATGAAAGCTCAATCATGTCTATTTAATCTGGTATTGTTTTTTGAAAGAGTTAAAGAGGATGCAGATGGTGGCCATGGAGTGTATGCAGTGAATCTTTACCTCACTAAAGCCTTTGACACCATTACCCATCCTTGCATCATTAACAAACTAAATGCTTTAAAAATAACCCATACGTGGTAAGATGGATAGCAAACTATTGAAAAACAGAACCCACACAGCACAGGTTGAAGGTATTTTATCAGAAGGTATGAAAGTTACCAGAGGTGTCCATCAAGGCTTAGTACTGGGATGACTTATTTTTGGTATGTACTTCTCAGATCACCAAGCAGAGGAGCAAGACCTCTGACTAACAAAGTTTGCAGATGATTGCAAACTGGTCTTGCTGATAAGTCAGCCTATAACACCTAAACCATAAATAATGAATTTGTCCTAGTAAACTTTTAAGTGTACTAAATGGGCAAAAACTAAATGCTAAAAAGGGTAGGATCATCAATTTTAGTAGACAACTCCTTTTCATATCATACTGCCTGGACAATACATCTCTATAAAATGAAGAAATACTTAAAGACATTGGCATTTCAGATAATAGCTTCATCTGTTTTGTCTATAATATAATTATTGTCAGGAAATGCTTCTATTTAACCCTGCTAATTACAGAAAGGATACCATCAAGTTCTAAAGAAGCAATCACGCTTTAATATTCAATGTTGATTGAGTTGACAATTGAGTACAGCACCCTCTTTAAGATGTATCTCATTAAACATATCAAACAATTCAAAAGAACTCCAAGAATCTTAATCAAAATTATCACAGGCCTAAAGTTCTTGAACTACCAAGGGAGGCAGGAAGCTCTAATGAATGTCTTATAGAATTTTGATGGTAGATCTCTTTCTTGTTTACCATGCCATCATGGACCAAATGTCCAGGGCCTCCTATTTCTCTGCAAGTCTGATATCTCCAGCAATAACAGAATCAGGAACCTAAATTGTCATCAAGAGATACAAAAATCATGATGGAGTGATATGTTTATAACTCTTTGTCGCCCAAACATCTGGAATAAACTTCCTTGGTGTGTAAAGCAATGCAACTCAGTATCCTTATTTAAATATTAACTAGATGACTGGATGTGCGTCTACACATTTATTCCAGAACTAACCTGTACGGACCTGCTGGAAAAAGGAGGTTCTGCCTGACGGATGGTATTGGTAAGGCCAGAATAGTAACGGGACTCAGAGGTTCTGGAATATCTGTGAATTTATGAATTGATAATCTTTCCTGCTGTTAAACATAGACTAATTTCAATTTCCATTGCAAGTTCAGAGAATAGCAAAATAAGAAAGTTGAAAATTAAAACAAGTAATTTTCATTTATGTTTATGGGAAAATGGAAAGGATAGATATGTCATCTTACACTTGATGGATACCATTCAAGTCATTTTGCTTTTACTAAGGATGCACAAGCCAGTGCATTTCTTTGTGCCGGTCCCAAGCCCGGATAAATGTGGAGGGTTGCATCAGGAAGGGCATCTGGTGTAAAAGTTTGCCAAATGATATATGCGGATGACAGAACAGATTTACATACCGGATCGGTCAAGGCCCGGGTTAACAACGACCACCACCAGTACTGTTAGCCAACAGGGTGCTGGTGGAAATTGGGCTACTGTTAGCTGCAGAAGAAGGAAAAGAAGAGGGGGGAAGGCATGCCCAAAGGCAGGAAGACAGGAGAAAGGGTAGGAGTGAGGTAGTGAGGGTAAGAACTTTGAATGTTGGCAGTATGACTGGTATAGGGAGAGAGCTAGCTGATATGATGGACTGAAGGAAGGTTGATATATTGTGTCTGCAAGAGACCAGATGGAAGGGAAGTAAGGCTAAATGTATCGGAGGTAGGTTCAAGATGTTCTATCATGGTGTGGATGAGAGGAGAAATGGGGTAGGGGTTATCCTGAAGGAACAGTATGCTAAATGTGTTTTGGAGGTGAAAGGTGTGTTGGATAGAGTGATGCTTATGAAGTTAGAAATTGATGGTGTAATGATGAATGTTGTTAGTGCATATGCTCCGCAAGTTGGGTGTGCGATGGATGAGAAAAAAAAATTTGGAGTGAGTTTGATGAAGTTGTGATGACTGTACTGACAGGTGAGAGAGTGGTGATTGGAGCAAATTTCAATGGGCATGTTAGTGAAGGGAACAGAGGAGATGAGGAAGTGATGGGTAGGTATGGTGTTAAGCAAAGGAATGCAGAAGGTCAGATGGTAGAGGATGTTGTTGAAAGGGTGGACATGGCTGTGATGAATACATATTTTAACAAGAGAGAGGAGCACAGGGTGACATACAAGAGTGGAGGAAGATGCGAACAGGTTGATTCTATCCTATGCAGGAGGGCCAGTTTGAAGGAGATTGGAGAGTGTAAAGTGGTGATGGGGGAAAGTGTAGTTAGGCAGCATAGGATGGTGGTCTGTAGGATGATGTTGGTGATCAAGAAGAAGAGGAGGAGTGTGAGGGCAGCACCAAGGATCAAATGGTGGAAACTGAAAAAGGGTGATTGTGAGGTGGAGTTCAGAGAAGAGTTAAGACAGGCACTGGGTGGCAGTGAAGAGTTACTGAATAGCTGGGTAACTACAGCAGAGCTAGTAAGGGAGACTGCTAGAAAGGTGCTTGCTGTGAAATCTGGACAGGGGAAGGAGGACAAGGAGACCAGACAGTGGAATGAGGAAGTACAGGAGATTGTACAGAGGAAGAGGCTGGCGAAGAAGAAGTGGGATTGTCAGAAAGATGAAGAAAGTAGACAGGAATATAAGTAGATGAGGTGCATGGCAAAGAGAGAGGTGGTGAAGGCAAAGGATAAGGAATATGGAGAGTTGTATGAAAGGTTGGACACTAAGGAGGGAGAAAAGGACCTGTACCGATTGGCTAGACAGAGGGTCTGAGCTAGGAAAGATGTGCAGTTGGTAAGGGTGATAAAGGATAATGAGGGAAACGTACTCACAAGTGAGGAGAGTGTGTTGAGCAGATGGAAAGAGTACTTTGAGGGGCTGATGAATGAAGAGAATGAGAGAGAGAGAAGGTTGGATGATGTGGGGATAGTGAATCAGGAAGTTCAATGGATTAGCAAGGAGGAATTAAGGATAGCTATGAAGAGGATGAAGAATGGAAAGGCTGTTGGTCCAGATGACATACCTGTGGAAGCATGGAGGTGTTTAGGAGAAATAGCAGTGGAGTTTTTAACCAGAGTGTTTAATGAAATTTTAGAAAGTGAGAGAATGCCTGAGGAGTGGAGAAAAAGTGTTTTGGTACCAATTTTTAAGAATAAGGGTGATGTGCAGAGCTGTTGTAACTGCAGAGGGATAAAACTGATTAGTCACAACATGAAGTTATGGGAAACAGTAGTGGAAGCTAGGTTAAGAAGGGAGGTGATGATTAGTGACCAGCAGTATAGTTTCATGCCAGGATAGAGCACTACAGATGCAATGTTTTCTCTGAGAGTGTTGATGGAGAAGTAAAGCGAAGGTCAGAATGAGTTGCATTGTGTCTTTGTGACAGGGTGCCCAGAGAGGAGTTGTGGTATTGTATGAGGAAGTCGGGAGTGTCAGAGAAGTATGTAAGACTGGTACAGGATATGTATGAGGGTAGTGTGACAGCGGTGAGGTCTGCGGTGGGAGTGATTGATTCGTTTAAGGTGGAGGTGGGATTACATCAAGGATCAGCTCTGAGCCCTTTCTTATTTGCAATGGTGATGGACAGGTTGACAGACGAGATCAGACAGGAATCCCCGTAGACTATGATGTTTGCAGATGACATTGTGATCTGTATTGAGAGTAGGGAACAGGCGGAGGAGACCCTGGAGAGGTGGAGATATGCTGTAGAGAGAAGAGGAATGAAGGTCAGCAGGACTAAGACAGAATATATGTGTGTGAATGAGGGGGAGGATAGAGGAATGGTGAGGATGCAAGGAGTAGAGGTGGTGAAGGTGGATGAGTTTAAATACTTCGGATCAATAGTTCAGAGTAATGGTGAGTGTGGAAGAAAGGTGAAGAAGAGAGTACAGGCAGGATGGAGTGGGTGGAGAAGAGTGTCAGGAGTGATTTGTGACAGACGAGTACCAGTAAGAGTGAAAGGGAAGGTCTACAAAAGGGTAGTGAGACCAGCTATGTTTTATGGGTTGGAGACAGTGGCATTGACAAAAAGGCAGGAGTCAGAGCTGTAAGTGGCAGAGATAAAGATGCTAAGATTTGCACTGGGTGTGACAAGGGTGGACAGAATTACCTCTGCTCGGTATATTGAGAAAAGGACGCTAAGGATGAAGCTGCCAGGTAAGAGTTTTTTTTATCTGTGTATCTTGGAGCTTATCTCCCCGGGTCTCTACTGAAACTGGACATATATCCAGTTAGACTAGCCCGGTCAACAAATGTAAAATAAAATAATAAATAAAATTAGGAATAAGTATATTAGAGGGTCAGCCCAGGTTGGACAGTTTGGAGACAAAGTCAGAGAGGCGAGATTATGTTGGTTTGGACATGTGCTGAGGAGGGATGCTCGGTATATTGGGAAAAGGATGCTAAGGATGAAGATGCCAGGTAGGTAAGAGGAAAAGAGGAAGGCCTAAGATAAGGCTCATGGATCTGGTGAGAGAGGACATGCAGGTGGTTGATGTGACAGAGCAAGATACAGAGGACAGGAAGAAATGGAAACAGGTAAGCCACTGTGGCAATCCCTAATGGGAGCAGCAGAAAGAAAAAGAAAAATAAGTCTGGAGCTATAAATTAGGAAGATTTATTAAGGATTTTTTAGAAATAGAGATAATATGTTCATAACTGGTAGAAAGTATAAAACTGTTGCAAATAACATTGTTCTTATAGTCTTAAATGCAAGAAGTTTGAATATGAAAACTTGTGAATTACAACTCCTGTTTCTGGAAGAAAAGTGGGTACAGGAATACTTACTGAAACTGGGAGTAATTACACAAATAAGCCATTGGAACTAACTAAAACTTGGTGTAATGACACAAATAAGCCACTGGAAATTCCTGTATGCACTGCATTTCATCATGTTGGAAACAAGAGGAAAGGATTTTTTAAATGTATGTAAAGAATGATCTCAGCAACAGATGTGAAATTTTTAGCTTGAAATGTAAAAGACAAAGTTGGAAAAATGCAAATTATTGGATTTTATAGATGCCCGAGTATGGCATTAAATAAAACAATGGAATGGGTAGATGAATTAAGGAGGTTGTAAAAATGTAAAGAGAATATTTTGGCAGCAGATTTAAATCTACTTAGTATTAACTGATCTAATATGTCTGGTTCAAATGGATTTGAAAACGTTGTACTAACACGGATGTTGAAGGACATTTTATGTTGGAAAGATGAAATAAACAAGTTGAATGAAAACTGTGTGGAATGCCCATAAATAACACTGGAGTTGGATACTGCCATACTTACTGTATATATATATATATATATATATATATATATATATATATATATATATATATATATATATATACATATATATATATATATAGGTAGGTACTAGGCTATAGGTTCATAGGTGGGTACTAGGCTATTGGCCTAGGGCCTATATAAGCCTAGCCAAAAAATGTACCCTGGCTTTCGCCACCCAAGAAAATTATTTTCCTGTGCCCCTGTCGAGCAGAGCCACAGAAGTGATCCCTGGGGTGAATTTCCCATTTCCCATCCAATCATCAAGATTTTTCTTGAAGAGTGCTAATGAGGAGCTCTGTTTGACATAGATAGGTAGTCTGTTCCAGAGTATGGGAAGTCTCTGGGACAGGAATCTATCCCTCCAACATGTTCTGTTTATTATGGTGACAAGGTTTAGGTCCCTAGAGCGTGTAGCTCAGAGGGGCTGGGATTTCTTTAAGTGGAGCATGTCCAACAGCTCTGGGTTTGACATAGCTTTGTATGTTAGGCAGAGATCGCCCCTGAGTAGGCGATATGCAATGGAGTAAAGCTGTAGTTTTTTGAGACAGTCCACATAGGGCATCTGTTTGAGGCCAGTAATCCTCTTTGTGAGGTATTTCTGTGGTCTTTCCAGTTGTTGTAGATGTCTTGTGAGGTACATACCAAAATGGGCATTGTACTCTATAATGGGTCTAATGAGTGATGAGTAGAGGGGAACAATGACCTCTTTTTTTCTGGATGAGAATCCTTTTGTGATGAGATGAGCCACATAGAAGGATTTCCTGACCACTGTGGCGATGTGATTATCAAAGGAGAGACTACTGTCCACCTGTGTCCCAAGGTCTCATCACATTTTCGGCATTAAGTAGACTACCAGCTATGTGGTAGTTCATGGGTACAGAGTTTTTACTAAAGGGGATGACAATACACTTTTTGGCATTGAGCTTCAGGCCATGGCTTTGACACCAGGTATCTGTCTCAGTGAGGCCCTTTTGTAGTTTGTCCACATCATTAGGAGTTTCATTTATGGTGCCTAGTTTGCAGTCATCTGCAAACTTTGTTAGCCAAAGACCTTCTGTATTAGCCTGCACTTCAAAGAAGTAGATACCAAACAGGAGAGGATCCAGGACTGAACCCTGTGGTACTCCACTTGTCACTGGTCTGAAGTCGGATTTGGAATCCACTACTTTCACAGTGTGGGTTCTGTCCATGAGCCAGTTGGCAACCCATCTTGTGACATAGGGATTTATACCTAGTTTAGTGAGCTTATCTATATATATATATATATATATATATATATATATATATATATATATATATATATATATAAAATGGATACTGACCCCCTGTCTAGATAACTTTTAGTATAAGGGATTTTTTGATAAATCAACTTTCAGAAAACTGTACACTATGAGATCACCTCCAAACATTAGAAAACTGCTCAAGTAATTCTGATTCATAAGGAGGGGAGCTACGTAGTCAATAATTATAGCCTAATTAATTCTTACATGCTTGGTTTTGAAGTATTTTGAAAGAATTTTAATGAACTTGATGAGAAAAGACGAAAAAAAATGTATTTTTATTTCTATCAGCATGGTTTTTCAAAAGTAAGATCTTCTATAACAAATATTATTTGTAATAGTTTTTACTCAGATGTGATTGAAGCTTTGGGTTATAATATTCCAGTCGATGTGATCTACTTGGACTTAGCAAAGGCTTTTTACGCATTGTTATATAGGTCTCATTAAATTAATCAAATACTATTTACAATTTTTTAGATAAAGAACTGATTGATGGGTTAAAAAGTTAATGCTTGTGTTGAAATGGTATAGCTTTAGAGAATTATTACATACATAGAAGGGTTCATCGAGGTTCTGTATCTTATATTTTTTTGTCAAAATTTCCTGTAGAAAGAGGCTGTTGGCTTAGTAAGTTTGCTGGAGATGTGAAAATTCAGCATGTATATCATTAGTAAAGGATCAGAAGATGGTTCAATGTTTTGGGAAGAACTAATTGAATTGTCAGAATTATGTACAATTGAATTTAATAATTAAAGATACAAGTGGTGCGTTTTAGAAAATTAATACTTATTATTAATATTTTCTAGATTCCAATATAACAGGGCAGGAAATGTGATAAATTCTTAGACTTAGGGTGAGATTAGATAGTGAGTTAAATTTCTGGGAATGTTTATTCAACTTTAATAACTATATTTAGAACTATTGCATTAAGAAACTAAAATCTGAGGGTGATTTATAAATCAGTAATAAGTTCAGTAATGGAATATGGTGTAGGTTGTCATTCACATTCTGGAAACTGTGTAGTTAGACTGGGAAAACGTTCAAAAATTCTTTCCAAATAAGGGAGTTTAATTTGGATTCATAAATGTATTAACAGTGAATTTTTGAGATGCACTCTGGATATATCCCATATGGAGCACGATAACTAAGAAGGAGTAATACATTTTTAATGAACTTGAAGATTACGAACTTACAAATTGGTAGAGGACAGACAGAAGGTGGAGTTCATTGCCCTGTGATGTAAGAATGGTAGTAAATACATAATCATTTCAAATGAAATAGAACAGTGGCATGGAGAAACCTGTTTTACGATTAAATCATAGAGAAATGCTGTATATAATCTCTTTTGAGATCAAATGGCCAAAATAAAAACACAACATAAACATGATTAACAAAAGACAGAGAATTAGATCCCATATGACAGTGTCTGATTGGGTCTATATTAAATCAGCGAATGCTTAAAATAACGAATGCTGATTTATCGACCCTTTAAGACCGAAAGCTGAAAATCCCGAAGACATGAAACCGAGATTTTTTTCCCAGGGAAAAAAATTGCTGGGCCGTTTTTGGGACTTTGCCACTTCTTCCACTGTGGTACAATCTCAGAGTTGGTATATTTAAGTAGGGGTAGTATTGGGGGCACAGCCCCCCCATATTGGGGGTGTGGGGGTGTGAAGCCCCCCCCACTTTATTTTGAGGTTTGAACTTTTTTTTTTGTGAAACAGCGACCGTGTCTTTCGGATTTTCAGCTTTTGGTTTTAAAGAGTCGATAAATCAGCGTTCGCTATTTTAAGCATTCGCTGATTTAATTTAGACCTGTCTGATTGAAGAGTAGTACCATCTTGATGATATTGGAGAATGGTTTGCTTATCAAAATGAATTGTACTACATTTTTTCTTATTAGTTTGAGAACATTATCCATGCGCCAGTTGTTACATGATCTAACTCATGTTCTAGCAACTGTGAGACAATGGAACAATGAAAGTTTATAATTCACATTTCTATGCAAACTTAGATAACTATAGTGCAGGAGTGCTTGACCAAAAGTCTAAAATATAGATGTTAAATAGGAGATGGCCCAATCCTTTGGTAAACCACTGGTACCTCTTTTGCTTTTAAACATGGCATCTATGACTATAACCACATGGATTTTCTCAGACAATTGTTCACCACACAACATAAGGATTTAAATTTAGATTTACAAGTTTCTCAGTAATACCTACATGAGGAACATTGTCAGAGACCTTCTCCCAGTCTTGAACTGCTGTATGTACTGTATAACCATAGTACATACATCATGAGATTAAAGAGATAGACTTTTCTTTGGCGAAGTTGAACTGCTGGAGATCTAGGGTTAAGAGATTTTCAAAGAACAGATTAACGGGGCCTGAGATAATATGCCCCACAGCTTTACATATGAAACCATGGGGGTCTATAGTTACCAACGTCTATTCCAGGGCCACTGTTGTGCAATGACATAAAATAATGGCTGTTTTCCAGGCTTCTGGAATGTACCCCTTGGAGATGCTTAGATTAAAGAAGTTATATAGGGCTTTAGATAGGAGAGGTTTTGTATGGATAATTGGTTAACATGGTATATTATCTGGGCCATGGCTGAGGAGTTCAAATCTTTTAAGTGGGATAACAAAACCCACTTATTAACTTAACTCTTGGAATAAGAAAGGGGATACTGGATTTAACAACAAAATGGTGATAACATAGGATATAGCTAAAGGACAGAAGAAAATGAGAACATATACATCTGTACAGTTACCAAGCCATGGTTTAAAGACACAGAGAGTACCCCAACAGTGCAAGGTTTCAGTGCCTTCCACACTTTTAGACTAGTAACTGCACAGACATATACATCAATAACAAGTTTACCTCTAGGTTGGTTAAACTGGATGATGCACTGGAGTTTCTCCATGTGCAGGTCACTATAGATAAAAGTATATACCATAACTTAGCTAGTTATAGGTCACCCTATATGTCCCAAGAAACTTACAGTGCATACGTGGACCTATATGTGATAGTTACCAACAAAACTGAACACCTTACTCATGGGGGACTTTAGTTACCCCTATGTAGATTGGGAATCTTACACAGCCTCAAATCTGCAAGCACAGAGATTCCTGGACTTCCTAAATACAAATACCCTTAACCAATTATTGCATACACCCATCACAGGCTCCAATATACTGGACCTCGTATTCACAAATATAGCAGAATGCTGCCCCCCCCCCCCCCCCTTGTCACATACTCCCTGATAAGGTCTGACCATAATGCTGTCCCCTTCAAAATCAAAATCAACTCGGTAAGCCCACTAAAACCAGTAACTTTTAGAAACTATTCTAAGGCAAACTACTGTTTATTAAGCAGTAGTGTGTGAAAATTTGATGCCCCTCCAAACCCAGAAAACACAGCAGCATATGCAGAAATGTTCACAGAAACTCTGTCAATGGCTGCATAGAAGCTGCTGTACTTACAAGATATAAATCCATAACTAACTCTAAAACCAAACAGCTCTGGTGGAATCATACATCATTTAATTCTCTTTGTTTTCCAGGATAGACAAGTGATCTCCACAGACATTTGCCACACTCAGCCCAAGGGCAGTGTCGGGTTAAATGACTTAGTCAGAGTCACACAGGGATCCTGAGGGAATCAAACCTGGCACCTCTGAACCAGAGGAAGCAACTTGTTAACCACTCCTTAATCCTCAAAGAAACTACAGTATTTAAGTCAATTAAACAGGTTATACAAGAAAAGAAAAAAAATCAGGAAGTGTAACTCCCATTAAGGTAAGAATTCTCTCATCTAACTAAACAGGCAACTTTTTGTTGTTGTGTCTTTCGGCTTTTCCCGGTTAGGGGTCATCACAGTGGAACTCTGGTCTGCTAATGATTGGCAATAGAGTTTTACATGCCGAGTTGCCGGCCCTGATGCACAACCTACAACGAAGGTACGCCCATTCACGCATGTCTCCACACAGTTAACGCTCTAGCTGAGAATCGAACGGTAACTAAACAGGCAACTAAGAAGGCTAATTACATGAAATAAAGACAACAATGCAGTTAAGAAAGCCTCACATGCAAAAGACAACCATAAGGCCTTCTTCAGCTGTGTCAGAGACCTTAAGTTCAACCTACAGCATTCTGCTGAGCTGATGGTTAATGGTGCTACTTTAACTGAACTTGGTGATGTAGTCAATCTGTTAGATGACAAATTCAGTTCCAACTTTACCCCCCCCCCACTTACCCTCAGACACCCCCTAAGAAATACTCTCAAACATAAACCCTGCAACTGTGACTAGACATCATGTTCTAGCTCTGCTCATTAAGGCCAAAAATCTCATCCTCAGTGGGCCCGGACAACATCCTAGGATGCCTCCTGTGAAGTCTAAAATATGACTTATCAGGACCTCTGCAGTCACTATTTAACTATAGTCTCAAAACAGGCTTTGTGCCATGAGAATGGAGGACTGTGATGGTCACCCCCTCTTCATAAGGAGGACCTTCAACAGATCCTGGACACTACAGATCCATTAGTCTGACTAGTCTTATTTGCAAAGCCATGAAAAGAATTATAATGACGATGATCAACAAGGACATAGAAAACCTGCAGGCACAGGATCCATCCCAGTTTAGCTTCATTAAAAGAAGGGCACGTCTATTGAATCTACTGGACTTGCTTGAAAAGGTCACCAAGGCAGTGAATGAGGGTAAAATGGTGTGTACTACCTACCTAAATCTGGCTAAGGCATTTGATGCAATATCCCAATTGAGTATTGTTAACAAACCCACAGAATTAGACCTAAACCATTTTGTATGTCATTGGGGTTCATATATAGTTTTCCATATACAGATGTATATTTCATATTTTATTGGGGTTCATATATAACTTCCCATGACCATCCTGAAATGTCTGGCTGATGTCTAGTTGCAAAGTCATCAGCTGTCCTGAAGTTTTTGCAGCAAAAATATGAGAATGAGCCTCATGCTGTTGAAATTTAAGGGCAAGAAACTTAGCGGCCTTTTTATTTTATTGTTTGAAATGCTGCTCTCAGGCTATATTTTATTCTGATTATGAATGGCAGATGCATTACTAGATATGATATACCTGCAGCTGTGTTTGTGTATTGTGCACATACCTATGAGTTTCTCTGCCTGCATTCTGAGACTCTTAACAGATGAGACTAAAATGAAATCAGCTTCTCCTTAGCCACCTTCCAGGTATCTTTGATGGACCATTTAAAGCTTTTCCTCCATACCATAACCATGCTACCAATAGTATTGGGACATCTCATTCTGAGTAAATTTAACACAGCTTGAATGACGCAACGTCTGAGTCCGTTGTCCGCTGTTAAAAACAGGAGTAGCTGCATCAAACTGGGATATATTACACAGCACCCTGTCTTTGTGAGACAGGGAATTGGTAGAGTTACAAGTCAGAAATTTGAGCTAATAAGGTAGAATAAAATAAAGGATGTTCTAATCTGCTGTGTGTTAGGGTCTTTGGTGCAGTAAATGTAAATCACTACAGAAACAGGTCCATTCACAGAAAGCTCTTACTTGAATGCCTTTTAGTTAAGGTGTAATGATCAAAAACAACTTACTGAGATGTGTGAGGCTGCACTTATCTGCACTGTTGTACAATCTCTGAGTTGATAAATAAGTTGTGGGGTCTCTCTCTCTCTATATGGGGAGAACAGGGATACCTCCTGACAAAATAGACCGCTTTTGTGACTGCTGAAAGAGCTTTATTTGTTTTGGATACCTTCCATAAATATGTTTTTTTATCTGATATGACTATCACACTTAGAAACAGAATACCCCTCTTGTGGATTAGGCACTGGGATGAAATCTGAAAGGAATCTTCAGCCATGGTAAAAAGTGATCTTGGGAAGTTTGAAAACAGCTCTGGTTAGTCAGTATTAAGCTTTAAAATGGTCTCATGGATATAAAGACCCTTCAGTGTATAAAACCAACAGGCATCTACCATTGGTATTTTTATTGGTTGTTAGGCTAGACCAAGATAATTGGAGTTCACATTGATCACTCTATACCTCAGCATAGATTAGCACCTACAAGGTTCCCAAAGAACCCACCAAACCTCTCTTATGGTTCCTGGAAATTGTAATTTTGTTTCGGTATTACATTATCTGTTTTATGTGGTATAAAAAGAGCACAGGCAACATTGCACTTGATATTAAGAGTTAAATATTTTGATGTTCAAAATTATGCCATTCATTGCAGTCATTTAGTAACAGCAGGTCACCGACAACAAGCATGATCATTCCAAGTATATAAGCCATGAGTGTCACGAAGCTGCAAAAATGAACAGAATTACAGTACCGCGTGATATCAAGATTTAAAACTGAACAGTAGAAATGAATATAATGATAACTGTAGGACTCCGAGTTTAACAGCAAAGTGAGGTGAGTCTAGCAAATATTAATAACAATATTAAGCAACAGATAATACAGACAGAACGTTAAACTACTAACTGTGGATGAATATTCCATGAATGAGCCACGTCAGTAAGCCAGCAGCTTGCATACTGTTCTAATAAATTACAAGCTCAGCCATGCATTGCACACTGGCTGACACTATTCCAAATGCTAGCGATAGTGGGAAAACATACTGGGAATCAACAGAATAAGGTGATTCCCTTTATACTTGCTACAGTGATCTAAATTAAAGGAATGCATTTTCTTTGGTGGCTGCTGGTCTGTTAATGTCATCAACCCCTGCTTTACTGTGTTGTCGTGCTTTATGCTTCTATAGCAAAAGGGAGATCAGCATCAAAGAATGAAAACTTGATCTGGCTTGGAAGGGAAATGGGTGCAGGTTGATTTCTATCATTGCAAATGTCTGGAAAACTGCATCTGATATCTGAAGAAGTCTTAAATACCCGTTGGACGAAAGCACTTATATTAAACATGCAAAACATTTACCAATTGAGGAGGCTGGTTTTCTTTTTCTTCTGTTACAGCTACAAATTTACCAGAGCAGACTTGTTGCTTTTTTCTTTTTTTTTTTTTTTTTTTTTGCCCTGTCTCCTTGTCTACATGGAACAGATAAACTATTTGTCTCAGCTGCTTGAGAAGCAGGCAGACTAAACCCCATCATCCACACAGGAAATACACTGAAGACAAATTAGAGAACCTCAGAGGTTTAAATCTGCTTTATCAGTATTACATTTCTTGTGGAGGATAGCAGGAACTCCAAAGGCACCAAGAAGTCAAACTGCAGTTCAGAAAGAGAGTGCATATTTGCAGTTGTTGCTCTCTTGTTCAACACCACTATTGAAAATCTATTGTTCTGTTTGGCAATCTGAGTGCTAAATCTCAAATTGCAAAATTAAGAACATGAAAGACAATCTGCCGGCTGGTTTCTGTTGAAGCTATCAGACAACAGTACGCTGCTCTCTGATGAAGGACTGGGTTTCTTGGAAGTGCATGGAAGTCAAGGATGTAGTGGTTTCCAGAAGCTAGGATTTAGCAGCCCAGATGTTATTGTCTGTCTGGTCTGTTTGATTTCAACAATATTATCAGGGTCACTATTTTTTTTTCCAAAATGTTTTTATTAATTTATAACACAAAAGCAATATACATAGGAGAACACTTACTATTTCTCTAACAGATTAGACAATTTTGTCCAAGCAGTTAAATGCTGAGTTGTTAGTCCTTGCTTTTATAGTAGCAATGTCATTCTTACAAATGTATTTCATAAGATGAATAAACTCAACATTAAAGACAGTTGTAGATTGGGATTTCCAATTTTTTTGTAACAATTTTCCTTGCTATAGAGAAGATAGACAATAGTAAAATTGTTTGTTTTTTAGGAATGACTTCAGGAACAGGAACATTGAAAAGGATAAGGGAGTCAGAAAGTATACACTTGTCATTCTTTAGAGCTTTACTAAGATATCTAAAGTCGAACCGAAATGGAGAAATTATTTTTAGAATTAACAACCTTATGTATCCAGTCAGCATCAGGGTTTCCACATCTCCAGCATTTCATTTCATATTTCTTGTACATTATTGCTAGTCTATGTGGGGTGAAAAAAACATCTATGTAAAAAAAACCAGAACAGGGAAGATGTGGATTCCTTCACAGATTGTAAACTACGGTTTTTATCTTTTTCTGAGAATACTTGTTTATTAACTTCACTTGAATAATTCCAAAAAGAAACATCTGTTTTGTTAAAGTCATTTCTGAGAATTTTATAAATAATAGATATGTATGAAGTGTTCTCGGGTGAGCTATTAATAATTGTTGAGATAAAATCCAAGATTTTTAAGTTACTCTTATTACATGTCTCTAATGAGGGTATGAGCTTAGTATGTATAAAAGGTTTGGATGTCCAGCCAATTACAATTTTGCAAACTATATCTGCTGATCAAATAATCTGCAGAACTTATTTTATTAGCTGAGAAAAATTGATTTCAATATAATAGGTCACTCTTCTTAAATTCTAACATTTTCTGAGTATCAAAAGATATCAAATATTAATTTGTGTAGGCAATAGGAAACATAATTATTAATAAATTCTTAATTAATTGATTAGAAAACATAAGCTTTTTAAAGAACAGCAATATATGGTTTGTAAGAGGTATAAGAACATGTTTTGACCTTTCACTTTGAATGTATGTTTTTAAAATCCACATAAAGATGTTTGTATGTGTTTGAGTATATGGTTCAAGCAATGTCCTATTACTATTAAGAAGTAAGGTTTCATGTATTGATTTCCAATATGATGTATAAGAAGTATTAGTCCGAAGCAACACTATGTTAATAAATGTGGAGTTTAAATAAAAATCAATATTTTATCAGGGTCACTATTAATAAGAGACGGCAGCTGATAAGTTTTGCTTTCATTACATATGCCAGCTGTTTTCCAGATGGACTGACCATGTGGTGATAAGAGTTGCTGTCTCACAGCCTAATTTGTCCTTGCAGACTTAGAGAGTCAGAAGGTAATCATACGAGTGGTCAGGTCCTGCAGTGGTGAGTCCTGCAATGTGCAGACTGAATGGCCAAAACTCTGGACTTAATGTACCAAGTCTGAGAGTCCCATTTCTCAGTAAATTTCCTTTTCTGTAAGGTATGGTGATCATGGGGTTAGTATACATAAGTTTAAAGGGTGAGGGGGTGCCTCCACATTGGAGGGTGCATGTGCAGCTTGTTTAACTACATGTCTGCAAGAGCTTTATCCTCATCATGCACAATAGCTCTAACTAGATCATGGAAAATAGTTTTGTATGTCTAGTTATGTTTCCTAGGTACTTCTGCATGACCCTGCACTAAACAACTGGTTATGTTTGCACATGCAATATGTATGTTTGCTGTAAAGTTTGCATTCTTATAGATTCTTTTTATTACCAATGGGCTCTAATTTTGATTGCAAAGGAACAAGCTGTACCTGTGTGGTTAATGATCATTAAATAAATAAATACACACATACATAAAGCAGGCAACAAATACAAAAACACATTTTGATGTATAAAGAAAATATCTCACCTAAAAGATAACAAGCTGAATTTGAAAATTCCAGGAAAATCATGTTTTTTTCCATTAATTATCCCCTTCACTGCTCTTGGTGATAAATTCGGACATGGACTCTAACTTGGCTGCCCAGCATGTCTCACCACTTATACCAGTCAGATTGTTCAATGTACCCATTCCTGTCCCTTACTTTGATTACACAAATTCCCCTGGGATCAGTTCTGGCACTCCTTGTGTTTCTAGGCCTTCATAAACAGTGCTACAGCAGATTGTAGGAAACTCCAGGTATTACTTCATGCAGATGAGCTAGTCTTAAAAGGGTCAAAGCACTTATGCAATGCCATCAGCATTACTTAGTCTCAGAATCTCAAAGGACAAACAGCTCATGTGAGCAAAAGTTATCAAATATCAGCTACATACAAACAAAACAGTGAAGATACCAGAATGAGATCTGCTCTTCTTCCTTTGTAGTATCAACGTACAAAATATCCTGCACCTGCACTTTTAAAGTTTGCACTGTTTGTTGCATTTACCTGTTGAGGCTACACACTCAAGTGTGCTAGCCTGTGTTACATATTTATTGCATTTTCCTGCTGTTTGTTGCAAAAAAAGAAAAAAAAACATAAACATTATCCTTGTTTCCCATCTTTCCTGACCTAGAGTAGTCCAAATACAGGCTTTGCTGTATTCTGGACTTTTGGAAAGTTCCTGTGTTGCCCATTTCCTTTCTTGGATAAAGGGAGGCTTCTTTGTTCACCAGTGGCAGTGGGGAGCTTAGAACAGCCTATCTATCCCTGGAGGAGTGTTCCCAACACAAGAATCTGGTAGTCTATTGGCCGTTTTGGGCCAATTTCTAGCTCTTTCAAGTCCCCCTGTATAAAACCTGCTTTGGCGCGGTTTTGCGCTTGTTACTACTCAGCCAAGCTCCTTGTGGTCCTGCAGAGTGGTGCTAGCAGCAGAGAGGCTAAAAGAGCGACTCCTAACCTGATAAAAGTGTTTTTTTTTCCTGCTACTACCTGGGCGACTGCCCAATTTAGCTAAACTGCAAGTATTTCTGCTTCTTGAACTGTTTTAAACTGTTTAAAGTTGTTTTTGCACCTGCACTTTTAAAGTTTGTCCTGTTTCTTGCATTTACCTGTTCAGGCTACACACTCAAGTGCGCTAGCCTGTGTTACATATTTATTGCATTTTCCTGCTGTGTGTTGCAAAAAAAAAAAAACAAAATAATTATCCTTGTTTCCCATCTTTCCTGACCTTGAGTAGTCCAAATACAGGCTTTGCTGTATTCTGGACTTTTGGAAAGTTCCTGTGTTGCCCATTTCTTTTCTTGGATAAAGGGATGCTTCTTTGTTCACCAGTGGCAGTGGGGAGCTTAGAGCAGCCTATCTCTCCCTGGAGGAGTGTTCCCAGCACAAGAATCTGGTAGTCTATTGGCTGTTTTGGGCCAGTTTCTAGCTCTTTCAAGTCCCACTGTATAAAACCCGCTTTGGCGCGGTTTTTGCGCTTGTTACTACTCAGCCAAGTTCCTCGTGGTCCTGCAGAGTGGTGCTAGCAGCAGTGAGGCTAAAAGAGTGACTGCTAACCTGATAAAAGTGTTTTTTTCCCTGCTACTACCTGGGCGACTGTCCAATCTAGCTAAACTGCAAGTAGTTCTGCTTCTTGAACTGTTTTAAACTGTTTAAAGTTGTTTTTGCACCTGCACTTTTAAAGTTCGTCCTGTTTGTTGCATTTACCTGTTGAGGCTACACACTGAAGTTCGCTAGCCTGTGTTACATATTTATTGCATTTTCCTGCTGTTTGTTACAAAAAAAGAAAAAAAAAACAAAAAAAATGATCCTTGTTTCCCATCTTTCCTGACCTAGAGTAGTCCAAAAACAGGCTTTGCTGTATTCTGGACTTTTGGAAAGTTCCTGTGTTGCCCATTTCCTTTCTTGGATAAAGGGATGCTTCTTTGTTCACCAGTGGCAGTGGGGAGCTTAGAGCAGCCTATCTATCCCTGGAGGAGTTTTCCCAGCACAAGAATCTGGTAGTCTATTGGCTGTTTTGGGCCAATTTCTAGCTCTATCAAGTCCCACTGCATAAAACCCGCTTTGGCGCGTTTTTTGCGCTTGTTACTACTCAGCCAAGCTCCTCGTGGTCCTGCAGAGTGGTGCTAGCAGCAGTGAGGCTAAAAGAGCGACTGCTAACCTGATAAAAGTGTTTTTTTTCCTGCTACTACCTGGGCGACTGTCCAATCTAGCTAAACTGCAAGTATTTCTGCTTCTTGAACTGTTTTAAACTGTTTAAAGTTGTTTTTGCTCCTGCACTTTTAAAGTTTGTCCTGTTTGTTGGATTTACCTGTTGAGGCTACACACTGAAGTGCGCTAGCCTATGTTAGATATTTATTGCATTTTCCTGCTGTTTGTTACAAAAAAAAAAAAAAATTATCCTTGTTTCCCATCTTTCCTGACCTGGAGTAGTCCAAAAACAGGCTTTGCTGTATTCTGGACTTTTGGAAAGTTCCTGTGTTTCCCATTTCCTTTCTTGGATAAAGGGAGGCTTCTTTGTTCACCAGTGGCAGTGGGGAGCTTAGAGCAGCCTATCTCTCACTGGAGGAGTTTTCCCAGCACAAGAATCTGGTAGTCTATTGGCTGTTTTGGGCCAATTTCTAGCTCTTTCAAGTCCCTCTGTATAAAACCTGCTTTAGCGCATGCGCAATTTTGCGCATAGCGCAGCATCGGGCAGCGCCGCTTAATTGGGTTTAAACCATTCTCGGCTCCAGAAAGTCTGCTCTTCACTTTTTCCCTTAGAACTGATCTAGTTCTCATAATAAACAACCTATTCCTACTCTAAAGCCTGGCACTTGCTCACTAAAGCAATTATATAAGTCAGCACTAAAAAATTAAAAGCACTACACCCTCACAGACTCCCCTTGAGTACCTTGTTCCCCATTGGCCCTTGTTTTCCAATTATAAAGGAATTCCCAATACTATTCTAGCATGTCCAAAGATCAGTTGTCAATCTCCTCTCCAGTCCAGCTGGTGAATCTGGGAATCTTGAGGCAATGTTACAACTGCCTCATGTACACAGACAATCCTCTCCTCCTCCCAACTAATTTTATTTATTTTTTTTTATTTATTTACATTTGTTGACTGGGCTAGTCTATCTGAATATATGTCCATTTTCAGTAGAGGCCCAGGGAGAAAAGCTCCAACCAGTAGCAGAGACAAGTTTACAATATGCAGTAAAAAATTACATCTATTTAAAAACACATTGTTTAATTTGAGGATGAGATACTTATAAAAAAAGAATTCCAAAAAATATAACAAACCTCTCCTCCTCCCAACAAATTCCAACACATGTGAGAGATGCAACCATATAGCCAAACTGGAGGCTAAGCTCTCTCAACTCAGTACTGGCGTAACCAGTCAGGAGGAGAAGGAAACCACACTCACTACAATTCCAGTCTCACATAGACCTACCATGACAGCAAACCAAACACATAAACACACAAAAACATACTCGGAGGCTCTAAATAGAAATCTGTCTAAGCAGCAGAGACCTCCAAAGCAGACACCCAAGCAACCGCTACCCCAAAACAAAACACGTGCAACACATAGCTCACAAAGCCAGTGTGCTGAACAGTCACAGCTCTTAAGGCTAAACAACACACCTGATACACTTGTAATAGGTGACTCTATCATCAGGCACACTGACGTCCCGCTCACCAGGCTGAACAAGGAGATGGTCACGGTGAGCTGCCTGTCGGGCGTTAGGATCCGCCACATAACACAAGAACTCAGGTCACTCCAAGGCAAGTACAAATATGACTCAGTTATTGTCCATGCTGGTGTGAATGACCTGAGACGTACCTCCCTGGACTGCATGAAAAGAGACATAGAGGAGCTCTCTGAGCATGTAGCCCAGGCCTGTATGACCCTGACCTTGAGTAGCATCTTACCCTCACCAAGAATGATGCCACAATATGAAGACAAGATGATCAATTTCAACAATTGGCTTAAGTATTGGTGTCATTCAAAGGGGATCCAATGCCTGTCAGCCTGGGATGACATGCTCGACAAGCCATGATGCTTCGCTAAGGATGGCTTGCGCCTGTCACCCCTGGGCTTTTGGATATTGCAAAGGCTTTTGCCACCCCCATAGTGCCTTTTTTAGGCAAGGCTCAAAAGACAACCCCACCTCCATAGGTATCACAAGGGATAAGAAACTAAGAGTAATGCTACTCAATGCCAGAAGTCTAAACCTCAAGATGCACGAACTCAAAACTCTCCTTAGCTTGGAGAACATCGATATCTGTGCAGTAACAGAAACCTGGTAAAAGGCTCCCAAGAGCACCCCAGCACTACCAGGTTATACCTCATACCATGCTTTTCGGTCCCAAAACTTGGACTGAACCACAAAAGGAGGGGGAGTATCAATATTTGTCAAAGATACCCACACCTCCAGGTTGGTGGCACAGCACGAGGCATCAGAGACTATCCATATGCAACTAACAGTGGGTAAAACTGCCTTCCAGTTTATAGCCTGCTACAGACCACCCTCCCAAACCCAGGAACCCCACTTGGCCTTCCTGAGAACACTGGAAAATATGAAGGTCTCTCCAAACACCATTATATTGGGCGACTTCAACTACCCAAACATAGACTGGGAGCATTACTCTAGCTCCAACACCCTAGCCCAAAGGTTCCTAGAATTTATAAACTCAAATGCTATGGAACAACTTGTTACCACTCCCACAAGAGGGGAAAACATACTGGACCTGATCATCACCAACATGGGGACTCTATGCTCCAGACCAGAAGTGTATCCCTCACTGGTAAGATCAGATCATAAACAAATCTCACTGGATATTCACATCCTGACCCCACCCCCTGCCCAGAAAACCACAGTGAAAAACTTCTCTAAAGCAAATTTAACACTGCTCAAAACCAAGGTGGAATCCTTCATAGCCCCTGGGCCTGTGGAAAATATGACCCAGACCGCAGAATCCTTTATAAACGCATTCTATGAACACTTTCAAGAATGCATGGATCATGTAATCCCAAATAAAACCAAGATCCAATCCTCCAAAGGCAGACGTCCTGTCTGGTGGACCCCAGCCATAAACAAACTATACAATAGAAGGAGGAAGCTACTACATGATTGAGCAAAAACCCAAAAAGGGAAGGCATCTCTGATCAGTATTAGCAAAAGACTACGGGTACTCATAAAATCGTCTAAGGCCAGCTTAGAGAGAAAAATTGCACAGGACACTAAGGATAATCACAAGGCTTTCTTTAGTTATGTCAGGAACCTGGGTGGGAATTCCCAGATATGCTCAGAATTAGTCCAAAATGACAAAAAATACACCGAACCCACAGACATTGCCAACATCCTAGCTGACAGGTTCAGCGCAAACTTCTCCTCCAACCACCAAAAGGGCAAATATCTATCCCAGCAGTGTGCTGCCCCCCTGACATCTCAGATGCTCAGGTAAGAGCTGCCCTCTCCTAAGCAAAAAACACAGCATCAATGGGACCAGACAGTGTCCCGGGCTGCATCCTACATGAACTCCAAGAAGAGCTAAACCCAAACATAAAACTACTGTTCAGTCTCAGCCTTACTACAGGATATGTACCCAAAGAGTGGCATACAGCAACAGTGGTCCCTCTCCACAAAGGCGGTGCCTCAATGGATCCTGGAAACTATCGCCCCATAAGCCTGACTAGCTTGGTCTGCAAAGCTATGGACAGGATCATCATGGACCTCATAAATAAAGATATTGGGGACATACAAACACTGGATCCTACCCAGTTCGGCTTTGTTAAGGGCAGATCCTGCCTCTTAAACCAGGTTGATTTATTTGAAACAGTCACCAAGGCCATTGACGAGGGGAAGGTGGTCCACACAGCCTACCTGGACCTCGCAAAAGCCTTTGATACAATACCCCACTCGGGCATTATAGCTAAGCTCACCAGCTTAAATATAAAACCCTATGTCACTAGATGGGTTGCAAACTGGCTCAAGGACAGAACCCACATGGTTAGAATTGCTGGAGCCATGTCAGACTCCAAACCAGTTACAAGTGGTGTCCCACAAGGCTCAGTCCTGGGACCTCTCTTGTTCGGTATATATTTCTCGGAGGTACAGGCCAACATGAAGGACTGTGGCTGACCAAGTTCGCAGATGACTGCAAACTGGGCACCATAATCAACTCTCCAGCTGACACAAGCATCCTCCAAAAGGGCCTCATAGAAACAGAAAACTGGTGTCAGAGCCATGGCCTCAAGCTAAATGCCAAAAAGTGTATAGTCATCCCCTTTGGCAAAAACAAACTGCCCACAAATTACCACATAGATGGTAATCCATTAAGTACGGAAGAAGTAATTAAGGACCTGGGGACCCAAGTTGATAGCAATCTCTCATTTGACAACCACGTGGCCAAAGTGGTTAGAAAACATTTTATATAGCCCACCTAATCATGAAGGGATTCACATCTAGATCAGGGTAGGTCATCGTGCATCTTTACTCATCCCTCATCAGGCCCATAATTGAGTACAATGCCCCTTTTGGGATGTACCTTACCAGACACCTGCAGCAACTGGAAAGACCCCAAAAGTACCTCACCAAGAGGATCAAAGGGTTCAAACAGATGCCATATGCTGCCCGGTTAAAGAAACTCCAGCTCTACTCAGTGGCATACCGCCTGCTCAGAGGTGATCTGTGCCTGATGTATAAAGCCATGTCCAACCCGGAATTAATGGACATGCTGCACCTCAGAAAATCCAAATCCCATTGAGCTATGCGCTCGAGAGACTTGAACCTCAGCACTGAAATAAATAGGACATGCTGGAGGGACAGATTCATAACCCAGAGGCTCCCTTCACTCTGGAATAAAATCCCAGTCCAGGTTAGGCAGAGTCCCTCATTGACTTTCTTCAAGAGGAATCTTGATGAGTGGATGGGAGATCGTAGGTTTACCCCGGGTATCACTTCTGTGTCACTGTTAGACAGAGGCACAGTATACTAGCCTCGAAAAAGGGCATAGCAAAATTAATTTAAAATGGGTGGCAAAAGCCAAACACACTCTGGCTAGGCTTATAAATGCCCTGGGGCAGATAGCCTAGTATGAACCTATGAACCTACGAATCCACAGTACTGACATTATAAAATCATTCAGATAAGTGGGTTAATGACTTATTCCATTCCTAGAATTTATAACTCATGTCGATTTCTTCCAAAATTTGCTGTTAGCTGGAAGTCTTACATACAACCTACAATTATGTCTTCTTTCTCCATAACGTCATACTAAGTGTTCCATCCCAGTTTCACAATGTTTTCTTCTGTCACCTGGTCCCACTTCCAAACTTTTCTCAATAGCATCTGTTGGTCCATCATATTGTTCACAGATGAAGAGCATGACTGGCTTATCCTGGAGGAAGCAGACTGCCTGCAAGTCACATGACTCAGGTTTTGTTTTTTGCTTTCACCTATAAGCTTCTAAACCTTTATCAACAAACCATAATTGTCTACAGCCTTTTTAACATGACCCTTACCAGAACTGTCCATTTATCATCCTTATCTCCCATTCTGATCATTTGTACATTTTATTCTGGTAGTGATGCAGTATCCATTGAGGGGCCATGTCCTGTAATAACCTGTATAATGAAACTATTCACAGTCTTCTGTGACCACATTCAACATTTTAATCATAAGGCACATGACACAACAGTGAGTCACAAAAAACTTAAAAACAGTACACAGACATTTCATTCTCTATGGCTTGGTTATGAAACGAAGACAGATAAATAGGCAGACAGATAGATAGATAGATATATAGATAGATAGACAGACAGATAGATAGATCAATAGATAGATAGATAGATAGATAGATAGATAGATAGATAGATAGATAGATAGATAGACAGATTATATATAGATATATAGATAATAGATAGATAGATAGATAGATAGATAGATAGATAGATAGATAGATAGATAGATAGATAGATGATAGATAGATAGATAATATATAGATAGATGATAGATAGATAGAAAGATAGATAGATAGATAGATAGATAGATAGATTATAGAAAGATAGATAGATAGATAGATAGATAGATAGATAGATAGACAGATA
The DNA here is from genome assembly GCF_019279795.1 of Protopterus annectens. Classification (NCBI taxonomy): domain Eukaryota; kingdom Metazoa; phylum Chordata; order Ceratodontiformes; family Protopteridae; genus Protopterus; species Protopterus annectens. The sequence goes on from NC_056742.1 coordinate 505,899,738, forward strand.
AATGGATAGATAGATAGATAGATAGATAGATAGATAGATAGATAGAAAGATAGATAGATAGATGATAGATAGATAGATATACAGACAGGCAGATAGATAGATAGATAGAGAAAGAGATGGATAGATAGTTGATAGATAGATAGCTAGATAGATTATAGATAGATAGACAGATAGATGGATAGATAGATGATAAATAGTTAGATAGATAGATGATAGATAGGCAGATAGATATATAGACAGACAGATGGATAGATAGATTGATAGATAGATAGATGGATGTATAATAGATAGATAGATAGATAGATAGATAGATAGATAGATAGATTATAGATAGAGAGACAGATAGATGGATAGATAGATGATAGATAGAAAGATAGATAGATTGATAGATAGATAGATAGATAGATAGATAGATAGATAGATGATAGATAGATACTTAGATAGATTATAGATAGACAGATAGATGGATAGATAGATGATATATAGGTAGATAGATAGATAATAGATAGATAGATAGATAGATAGATAGATAGATAGATAGATAGATAGATAGATAGATAGGTAGATAGATAGATGATAGATGTATGGTTGTACTTTAGCTGGTTGATTTCCAGCTGCTCTCTGGTTAATTGATCACCATTACATGTTTTTATGTGTTCAGGTTTGAGATAACGCAGATATATTGATCACCATTACGTGTTTTTATGAGTTCAGGTTTGAGATAATGCAGATATATTGATCACCATCACGTGTTTTTATGTGTTCAGGTTAGAGATAATGCATACATATTGATCACCTTTACATGCTTTTATGTGTTCAGGTTTGAGATAACTCTGATATATTTATCACCATTACATGTTTTTATGTGTTCAGGTTTGAGATAATGCAGATATATTGATCACCATTACATGTTTTTATGTGTTCAGGTTTGAGATAATGCAGATATATTGATCACCATTACATGGTTTTTATGTGTTCAGGTTTGAAATAATGCAGATATATTGATCGCCATTACATGTTTTTATGTGTTCAGGTTTGAGATAAAGCAGATATATTGATCACCATTACATGTTTTTATGTGTTCAGGTTTGAGATAACGCAGATATATTGATCACCATTACATGTTTTTATGTGTTCAGGTTAGAGATAACGCAGATATATTGATCACCATTACATGTTTTTATGTGTTCAGGTTTGAGATAATGCAGATATATTGATCACCATTACATGTTTTTATGTGTTCAGGTTTGAGATAATGCAGATATATTGATCACCATTACATGTTTTATGTGTTTAGGTTTGAGATAACGCAGATATATTGATCACCATTACATGTTTTTATGTGTTCAGGTTTGAGATAACGCAGATATATTGATCACCATTACATGTTTTTATGTGTTCAGGTTTGAGATAACGCAGATATATTGATCACCATTACATGTTTTTATGTGTTCAGGTTTGAGATAATGCAGATATATTGATCACCATTACATGTTTTTATGTGTTTAGGTTTGAGATAACGCAGATATATTGATCACCATTACATGTTTTGATGTGTTCAAGTTTGAGATAACGCAGATATATTGATCACCATTACATGTTTTTATGTGTTCAGGTTTGAGATAATGCAGATATATTGATCACCATTACATGTTTAGTCCTTTCTTGCTTGTGATAGGCGCTATCTTGGAGTTAGTGTAGATTGGGAGTGTAGCGATAGGAATTCAAGATGATCCATTAAAAAAAAACTCTGATGAAAAACATACAAGCAAATTTCACTAAAAGACACTTTAAGCAAATTAGAAATAAGATTTTTTTTGTTTTGTTATTTGAACAGGTTCAATATTAAACCACCGGGTATGTTGTCAGGTTCAATGGAAGAAGTTGTTTTGCTATTTGATAGCACCTTCAGAATGCGTTTCTTAGTGATAACAGGAAGTTTAATGAATTCTAGGATTTGTGAAGTTTGGTTATATGTTCCAGCAGTAAAGTTTGCATGGACACTGATAGCCAGTATACTGGCAATGCCTATTGGGTCTGAGCTGGTGGTGCCATTTAGAATAGGTTCTGAGCAGTGGTGAGTGCTGTTCCTTAGTTTTGTAATTTAACTTAAGAAGGATTTGTAATTATTCTTAGAGTCAGTACATAATCATGGGTTGCTAATAAGGATTTGTAATTATTCTTAGATTCAATACATAGTTTCATAGTTTCATAGTAGTGTACTAGGCTATCTGCCCGGGGGGCAATTAAAAGCCTAGCCAATAGTGATGTGGCTTAAGCCACCCCATACTATATAGTTGCGCCTCTCTAGTAGTGACACATGTGGGACCCCATTATTTAGTAAACTATACCCCTGTCTAGTAGTGACACTGAGGTGATTCCCGGGGTAAACTTGCGATCTCCCATCCATGCATCGAGATTTTTCTTGAACAGTGCCAAGGAAGGGCTCTGTCTCACATGAACTGGGATTTTGTTCCAGAGTATGGGTAACCTCTGTGTTATGAATCTATCCCTACAGCATGTCCTATTCATATTTGTGCAGAGGTTGAAATCTTTAGCTCGCGTGGTTCTGGTGGATTTGGATTTTTTGAGATGGAGCATGTCCATCAAATCCTGGTTTGACATGGCCCTATATGTTAGGCACAAATCACCTCTGAGCAGGCGGTATGCTACTGAATAGAGCTGGAGTTTCTTTAATCTAGCTGGATAAGGCACATGTTTGAGACCTGTGATCCTCTTGGTGAGGTACTTCTGGGGTCTTTCTAGTTGTTGCATGTACCGGGTGAGATACATCCCAAATGGAGCATTATATTCAATCATGGGCCTGACAAGGGAGGAATATAGAGGTACAATGACCTCCTTTGATCTGGATGAGAATCCCTTCATGATGAGATGGGCAGGGTAGAATGTCTTTCTGACCACTTTGGCAACATGGTTGTCAAAGGAGAGGTCACTATCAACTTGAGTCCCCAGGTCTCTGATTACTTCTTCCGTATTCAGTGGGTTATTGTCTATGTGATAATTTGTGGGGACTTTGTTTTTCCCAAAGGGTATGACTATACATTTTTTGGCGTTAAGTTTGAGGCCATGATTCCGGCACCAGTTGTCCGTTTCAGTGAGACCCTTCTGTAGGATGTGTGTGTCAGCAGGTGAATCAACTATGGCACCCAGTTTGCAGTCATCTGCAAACTTTGTAAGCCATAATCCTCCCATATTTGCTTTCACATCTGAGAAGTAAATGCCGAATAAGAGTGGACCCAAGACTGAGCCCTGTGGGACACCACTCATGACTGGTTTTGAGTCTGACATGGCTCCAGCAATTTTAACCTTATGGGTTCTGTTTTTTAGCCAGTTTGCTGCCCATCTTGTGACATATGGATTTACATTTAGGCTGCTGAGCTTGTCAATGATACCAGAGTGTGGTATCGTGTCAAAGGCCTTAGCCAAGTCCAAGTAGGCAGTGTGGACAGCCTTGCCCTCGTCGATGGCACTAGTGACTGTCTCGAAGAAGTCAACCAGGTTTAAGAGGCAGGATCTGCCTTTTACAAAACCGAACTGGGTGGGATCAAGGGTCTGCAGATCCCCAATGTCGCCATTTATGAGTTCCATGATGATTCTTTCCATAGCCTTACAGACGAGGCTGGTCAAGCTTATGGGGCGGTAGTTTCCAGGGTCAGTAGAATTTCCCCCTTTGTGGAGGGGGACCACTGTTGCTGTGCGCCAGTGCTCAGGCACATATCCTGTAGTGAGGCTAAGATTGAATAGCGTATTTAGGTGCGGGTTGAGTTCATCTTGAAGTTCACGTAACACGCAACCGGGGATACCATCAGGTCCCATAGATGCTGTGTTTTTTGCCTTGTTGAGTGCTGATTTCACCTGTATGTCTGTGATGACAGGTAGGTTACATTCAGCAGGGATAATTACTTCATCTTTGGGGGGCGAGGGAGGGGAGAAATTTGCACTGAACCTATCTGCCAGAATATTGGCAATGTCGGTGGGGTCAGTGATTTTTTTGTCATTGTGTACTAACTCAGAGCATATCTGAGAATTTCCTCCCAAGGTTCTGACATAATTGAAGAAGGCTTTGTGATTGTCTTTGGTATCCTTGGCAATCTTTTTCTCAAAGTTTGCTTTAGATGTTTTTATGAGAGAACGTAGTTTTTTACTTGTGCTGTTCAGGGGAGCCTTTCCCTTGTGGGATTTGGCTTTGTCCTGCAGTAGCTTCCTTCTTTTGTTGTACAGTTTGTTTATAGCCGGGGTCCACCAAACCAGGCGTTTTCCATTGGTGGAGAGGGTCTTGGTTTTAGTTGGGATTGCTTGATCCATGCATTCTTGGAGATGTCCGTAGAAGGCTTTTGTGAAGGATTCAGCATTTTGGGATGTAGTTTCCATTAACCCAGTAGGCTTAAAGGATATCAATTCTGACCTAAGAAGCGCAAAGTCAGCTTTTGAAAAGTTTTTCACTGTAGTCTTTTGTTCTGGGGGTGGGGGTGGGATATGTACATCCAACGTGATCAGTTTATGATCAGATCTTACTAGTGAGGGGTTTATATCCGGTGCGGAGCATTTGGCCCCCATGTTTGTGATAATCAGGTCAAGTATATTATCTCTCCTCGTAGGAGAAGTGACCAGTTGCTCCATAGCATTTGAGTTTATGAATTCCAGGAATCTCTGGGATAGGGTGTTAGGGCTAGAATAGTGGGCCCAGTCTATGTTGGGGTAGTTGAAGTCACCCAATATGATGGTGTTTGGTGTGACATTCATATCCTCCAGTGTTTTCAGGAATGCTAGATGGGATTCCTGGGATTGGGAGGGTGTTCTATAACATGCGACCAGTTGTATGGCAGTTTTGCCTATGGTGAGTAAAACTTGTATGGTTTCTGATGCTTCATGGGTAGCCACCAATCGAGAGGTGTAGGTATCCTTTATGAATATGGACACTCCTCCTCCCTTTGTGGTTCGGTCTGGAACTTGGGGCCGAAACGCATGATATGAGGTATAGCCTGGTAGCGCTGGAGTGCTCTCAGGAGCCTTGAACCAGGTTTCAGTTACTGCACAGACATCAATGTTCTCCATACTGAGAAGTGCTTCAAGTGCCTGCATCTTGAGATTCAGACTTCTGGCGTTGAGCAGCATTACCCTTAATTTTTTTCCATTTTTGTTTTTTATGGAGGTTGATTTGTTCTTTGAGCATTGCCTAAAAAAGGCACTATGGGGGTGGCAAGAGCCTTGGCCAGTATCCGGAAGCCCAGTGGTGACAGGTGCAAGCCATCCCTTGCGAAACAACGTGGCTTGCCCAGCATGTCATCCCAGGCTGACAGACATTGGATCCCCCTAGTATGACACCAGTGATTAAGCCAATTGTTAAAACTGATCATTTTGTCTTTGTACTGAGGCATCATTCTTGGTGAAGGCAGGATGCTGCTCAGGGTCAGGGTCATACCAGTCTGGGCTACATAATCGGAGAGCTCCTCAATGTCTCTTTTCATGTAGTCCAGGGAGGTACGTCTCAGGTCATTCACACCCGCATGGACAATGACTGAATCATACTTGTACTTGCTTTGGAGTGACCTGAGTGCTTGTGTAATGTGGCGGATCCTAGCCCCCGATAGGCAGCTCACCGTTACCCTGTCCTTATTCAGCCTGGTAAGTGGAACGTCGGTGTGTCTGACTATAGAGTCACCTATTACTAATGTCTCTGGCATAGTGTTTTGCCTTAGGGGCTGTGATTGTGTGACACACCTGTTGCTTGAGGTATGTGTTGTAGGTGTTGCGTTTTGTGGGGGTGTATTTCTGGGTGTCTGCTTTGGAGGCCTCTGTTGTTTTGGTAAGTTTTTTATAAGAGCCTCCGAGTATGTCTTTGTGTTCTTATGTGTTTGGTTTGTAGTAGTGGTGGTTTTATGTGTGACTGGTTTTGCTTTGTGTGTGGGTACCATCTCCTCCTGTCTGGTCTTGCCAGTCCTGAGTTGAGAGAGTTCAGCCTCCAGTCTGGCTATATAGTTGCATCTCTCACAAGTATATGTGTTAGTAGGAAGGAGGAGAGGGTTGTCTGTGTACATGAGACAATTGTAACACTGTCTTAAGATTCCCAGATTAACCAGCTGAACAAGAGAGGATGCTAGTGGTCTACCACTCGACATACTAGAATATTATAAGGAGTGCTGTGCCTTTAAGGGAAGTGGGTATTCACAGGGGGTAGTGGATGCCTGTAGTGCTTATTTTAGGGTAAGAGTGCTTGTTTTATAATGAGTGCTTACTAAGGATAGAAGTTCCGAAATCAAGTGCTAATATATACAGCTAAATAGACTGAGTAGTGCTTCTAAGGGAAAAATTGAAGAGCAGACTTGGCGGAGCCAGAAATAGTTTAAACCTGTATAACCGCCGCTGCGCTAGGTGCCCAACCGCGCAAAAACGCGCAAAACGCCCTGATGGGATGCTTCAGTAGTCCTAATACTTTGTTTCAATTTCGTAATAATATTCCTGACATTACCATTGTTATGTAGCATTCTGGATATTTAGGGGAGATTTTTTTTCATTTGTTGCAAACTTTGCATATGTTAGTGGACTATGCAGGTGGTCTGTTTTGGAATTTTCCAGTGCATTTTGTATGTTCAGGACTGGCAACCCTACACATTAATCTAAGTGAGCAAAGGACTCCTTTGTTTAGCTAACTGTTATGGAGTCGAAGCTGGTACTAATGCTGAATGCTGGTGAATATTTAGATCTCCTCATAGAATTTTATAAGGTTTGCTTGTTTCAAATACTTACATTTATATATATATATATATATATATATATATATATATATATATATACTTTTTTTAATTTTAAAAGTAAATGTCACAAATTTAAGGTCCAATTTAACTGGAGGAGGACGGAACAGGGTGATAATATATGTAGAGGCTGTACTTGTGAGGCCCAGATCTACAATACTGTGTCCTGTAGTGGGTTTATTAACTGTCTCTTCCTGAGAGGTTTTATTAATAAAATGCAATAACTTCCATGGACATCCTACATTGGAGACATCGGAGCACCAGTTACTTGAGTAGTTAAAGTCTCCCCAAATAATTTAATTCTTGTTAATAGGCGGTCATTTTAGTACTTTTACAAATATAAGTTCATCATTAGGGGAAATGGTAGATTGTCTTGTTTACAGTAATCTGGAGTTTTACGAGTTCAGTGTTTAGGTGTCTGGGAATCTGCTTACAGGCGGCATGGTTCTTCACAAATATGTTGACACCACCACAGCTGTCATCAGGCCTGAGACTATGGCTGTCAGAGTGCCCAGATATGGAGGGAGTACATTTGAAATGAGTCTCAATACTTATACAAACATGGATACATTCCAGATTTAGAAGGGCCATGAGACTGGGCAATGTGGTGTTGAGACTTCTGCATTGAGAAGACCCACTTTAATGAAGCATTGTAGTAAGAGGTGAAGCAAGTCAAACTATAAAACACCTCATGTCATGTGACACATACTGTATCTCCCTACAATCACACCAACTATTTATGCAGTTGTTGAACCCAATTATCTTTTCACTGTATCTAGGATTCATGTTTTGTGAAAGAAGGATTCCACTCTGAGCTAGTCTTATCTGCAATTGTCACATGCATGGAAAGGTCTGACATGCCTCTCTGCATATCTGTTAGGGATTTTTGCCCCAAGTTATTCACTGTCACATGAACTACCACCATGTCATAGTCATATTTGCCCAGAGAAATTATCTTTAGGCACTCATAAAGTCAGAGATCCTGGCACCCAAAAAGACAACCGAAGGTAAACACATCCTTGTCAGTCTTGTGAGTGGGATGTCCGTAAGTCAAGCTATTGAATCAGCAGTCACTAATTTTCTTATCTTACAGAGGTTAGGAGTAATAGAGTGGAGATGACCTGACTCATGGTGACTTACTGTTAGCTCTGTATGGGGGTAATGATGGAGTAGATTTCCACTGAGAATTATTTTTGTGTTTGGTAGAGATTTTTTTACAGCATCAGCATATGACATTTTAATGTTATTTAGCTGAGAAAGTGGTGGAGATGTGTATGTTAGTTTGTGTGTGTGTGATTGCCACTGTGCAGTTTTAAGTGACATGAATACCTCCTGATTATTTCAATAATTGCACCTCTTAGCAATAGAGTTATTCATGCTAATTACAAGTTTAATATCACTGAGTATAAAACAGTTTCTACAAGCCAACTGACCTTCCACAATGTCCAGTGCTTTGTTAAAGTTACTTGGAGAAGTTAGCAAATAAAACTTGATAGCTAGGTCATAGAGCTACTATGACCCCAGTAATGCTTCCCACAAGCACCTGACATTTATTGACAGATAGGGTGGTGATGTGCTTTCACAAACTGAGGCAAGCAGCTAATCTCAATCAGTAGTCATGCTACATTTCAAGGTGTCTGATTACCACACACTGTGAGCCTAGGGATACCCACATACCAGAGCACATGGACTAAGTTAAATTGTTGGTAGAAAATTAGCACTAAGTACTACTTGGTCAATGGTCAGATCCAATCTTGGGGTGCCTGTTGCAACCCCACTTTACACAACAGAGTTCCACATAAGAACAATAAATTTAAAAGAAGTGAAAAGGTTTGAAAAAAAGCTCTTGGAAATCAACAGCCAATGGCAAGTATACCACTAATCAATAAAATCGCCTGCACTAAGCAGACTCTTTCCTCTCTCACAAGAAAAAAAACAGGATTTATTTCTATCAGTTACACCACTTAAATAGCAAAATACAGTGAAGCTATATACTGACATTTTTGAAATTCCAGGAAACCGCATAAAGTATAGCATGTACATAGTCCAGAGATTTGGATTTCTACTGATCCTTTTTTTCCTGTACACTTTACATCATAAACTTCTACTTTTTACAAGATGTGGAATATTTTATTGCTGCCGATGCTAGACTTTTACATAGTAATTATGAAATGATTGTGCACACACTGGAATAGTTAGTTTTTCTATCACATTAACCAGAATGTGCAAAAAGTATTTTTTGCTGGAACAAAATCAGTTCTTGGTGTCTAGGTGTTATGTGCAACTAGTTAGAAAGCACTATTTTGTCTGTCAAACAGATAGAAATCATAAGAGTCAAACCTAGATTTGTTAGCCAAATCAAGTTACTCAGACATCTTGAGTTATTATCAGGATAAAATGTAATATTGTTTAAATACTAGAGACCAAGTACATGCATGTCTGACTCTGTGGCCTCCCCATTTAATGAATAGCAAGCAATGCAAATGAAATCACCATGTCTTCACGTATCTGCAGATGTCACCATAAACACGCCAAAGTCTCTGCCTTTAAAATTGATAGCAGGAAACACTTCTGTTCACAGAGCACTCAGGATACACAATTCTTTGTAAATATATAAAGATAAGAAGCACATTTAAAGATAAATAAAAATATGGTCATTTTTATTATCTTAATTAAAGATCCATCCTGTTTCTGAAAGGTAAGATTTCTAAACAAGCTGAGTGAAACAATCCTATCCCAAACAATAATATTTGTATACTGGCATGTCTGTTTGTTCACGCACATTGAGCAGAACAGTCAATTAACAGCTGATATATACATTTTAATGATGCATCAGAGCAAATACAATAAAATTATTTAAGGTGCTATTGATATTGAGAGAATGATGTTTAACCAAATACAATCATTCATGCAGTTTGTACACGTCATATACTTGAACAAAATACCTAATCAAGCCAAAAACCTTTAGCATCAATGGTTCAAATTATGGCTATTTATAGCTGATTTATCTGAATAAAACAAAAATATATAAAGATATAATTATGCACCACTGTTTGTATTTTATAAACATTGTGATGTGAAGAGAATATATTTAAGGTATTTATTATCCTTTTCATATGCCCGAAATGTGGACAAGCAAATTTACTGTGAGTCCTCTATAGACTGTGATATTACTGGACAGCATACGCTATTGATAAATTATTCCACAGGAATGTATTATATATAACATATTGATTTTTTGCCATCAGCAGTCATAAGGGTGTGTTATCCATAACATACATACTATATTAAAGAAAGGTTATTGCTGGTGTCTGTGTAGCCACATTGACATGACGTTTATCCTGCAAGTGAAGTCTTATTATCCATATTAGGAAAAGTTGTCTCCATTAGGAAACATGATGGCACTTAGTGGATCTAGATCCATCTGAAAGTTCAATAGGGATACTTAACAATTATTGCTAATCAGGGATATTTGGATGGCGCAGTGGTGCAGCTGTAGCATTGTCGCCTCACAGCAAGAGGTTCTCTGGATCAATTCTCGGTTGGGGTGCCTTCTGTGTGGAGTCTGCATTCATGTGGGTTTCCTCTGGGTGCTCCAGTTTCCTCCCACAATTCATAGACATGTATCTGGAGAGTTTTGTCCTCAGGCCTTTAGCTGAAAATTGGCTTTGTTCCAAGTCAGACTTTCCCAGTAAGCAAATGTTAAAATAAATAAATAAATAGCTGATCCACTGCAAAGCAAGATAAACTTACAGCTGTAATACAGTAATTATATGTGCACAGCAGCTTATAAGCTATAATCTACCTTGCCTAACCTCCAGTAAATGGAATCATTCTATATAGCATGTATTGTGGATAAAAACAATGAAATGAATGACTCTTTACGAAAAGTCCGAATCTCAACATTATACTGTTACAGTGATTCCTAAAGCTGGCTTGTGGTATAATAGTGATGGCAAGGTAAGGTTCCTCTTCTAGTCCTTTCCCTGAGCCACTGATAAAAGTAATATCTCCATGATGTCAAGCAGTTGTATGAAGAACGCAACAAGGCATAGAAGAAGTCAAATTGGACTGTGCCTGAAAGAGACTCTTGCTCAAATATGCAGTCATTCTTGGCAGTTATTTCAACACAAATCGCCTTCGCTGAATCATGGAAGTGGGGGGGGGATGGAGCATAAATATGACTGATTTCAGGATTAGAAAACAAGCCGACAGTTGTACCAGAGGATAAACATGGTGACATGCATTAGAAATGCACAATATCCTTCAGGGACTTAAGTAATAATCTAACAGGCAGTCACAGTCCAAGAGCGTGAGAAAAGGAGCAACAATAAAGAATATCAACATGATTATATGTAGGTGATTGTAAGACCACTAAAAATGACAATTAAATGTGAAATTAAACCAAATTTGAAGAAAAAAATACACCCAAGTCACAGACAGGTTTAAGTAAATGTGAAATTAGCCAAGCACATTAATGAATCAGTGAAAGCAAAGCACAGAAGAGCTTCCTTTGCTAATGAATAAGCCCACTTTCTTCGGTACTGCATAGGCAACATTACTAATAGCTTTTTTCCTACGGATGACCCTCTTACACTAAGACATAACTTTTATTATCCTCTATGTTAGTCTCAGCCCCCTATGCAGCAACTTTCCCCTTTCCTCAAATAAGTGTTGACCAAACTAAATCCTTACTATAAAATCTTTATACATTTGGTGGGAACTTCTCTAGGCTACAACTGAGCTTTTTAAAACTTGCTGATGATGAGTTGAGATTACTAAACACATTGTTAATATCCGTAAACTCTGCCTTACCTTTGTTGCTGTTCATTTGGCTTTTAAAGATGCCTACATAATCCCACTTCCTAAAGGATCATTCCCAATGACTACAAAGATTGAATACTTCTCTGATCCTTCACCTGTCACTAAAATATTTGGAAAGATGCTGTAAAGACAATTGCTTCAACACACATGAACAACGATGGTCTACTGTGTGATGCTCTGCGTGCATTTTCAAATGCCTTCAAAGCATTTACTGCCTTTTTAGCAGCTTCCATTTATTGCAGAAAGAACAAAGGGCACATTACTCCAGGCCTCTTTGTTATGAGCAAGGCCTTTGAAACTGTCAGCCATAGCCTTCTTCTAATTAAGCTAGTAAAACTGAACTTTGGAGCAAACCCAGTTGATTGGTTTTTAGATTTGCCTAGAGGACAGATCCTACCAAATTTGTTATAAAACTTCTTTCCTTTGTAAGCCTCTGTAGGACTTCTGAATAAAGGAATCCCTCAGTGTTCTGTACTGGGGCCCATTACACTGTCCATTTTGGTCATTGACTTTCCCATCAACTACCAAAGCTTCACCTGGTTATGTATACAGATGATATGCTTCTCTTACATTCTAGAAATAACCATAGTAAACTTGAAAACAGTTTGCAGAAGGGCTTCACCTAACTATGCAACTAGTCCCTCCCCAATAAGATTCTAATTAATCACAAGAAAACTAAGTTCATGGTTTTCCCATCCCCTAAGAAATTACCCAGTATTGCACTCATTGATGTTACTGATGTCAATGGTAACACTATTCCCACCATCACAGAACAATACCTGGACTTATTCTTGACCCATCTTTTTCATTTACAAAGCATATAGAAACTGCAGACAGCAAAGTCCTCCCTTCACTTAAACTATGTTATAGGATCAATCATTCTTCTCCCCTAAAGTTCTCTTATCTATTGGCAAAAGCATTTTAACACCTAAAACTAGGATATGGTCTCCCCTTTCTTGTCCTTCACTCAGTAAGGAACACACAAACAATACAAATGATAGAAAACAAAATATGATGATTGACACTACTAGAAAACTCTTTACCTTATCACTAAAGATCGCTAGAAAATAAAATCTGTCTCTCAGTGACTTCCAAGCTTCTAAATCAAAGCTACTGTTCCCCACTATAAAGGAAACTTCTAATTCAATAAAACTTATATGACATTAGAAGAACAAAAGAGAACACTCGCCCCCTCTCCCTCTTCCTGGCCTGCCCTCAGTTCAAATCCACACTGGGTAAATGAGTTTTCTCCAGACTGGGTCCTGTAACCTGGAACCACCTGTCTACTGAATAGTCCTTAAGGAACATATCCTTACTGATTCCTCTAGTAAATCTTATTTGGATAATGTTTAATGCCTATTTTATTTTTGCTGTTGATATGTCATTGACATATATTGTGTTTTATTGAATTAATCTCCCTCCGTGTACCTCACACTATTGTTTATTTTTTCTCACTCAAACTAATGTAAATACTGTTAATGTAGCTTTTCTGTTTAAAATTGTATTTCATGACAACTGATTGTATTATGCTCTACAAGCCTGGATCGTGACTGAAAAAGGTGAATAGACCAGTTCACTTACCTGATCATGAAATACTAAATAAATAAAGAAGAACTCCCTTCAGACAACAAGCTCAAGTCAATGACTAAATTCTATTTTTGTTAATAAAATATGCTGGCTATACTCAGAACAGACAAAAGTGCATCTCTTTCATTTCTATGCCAAAGTGACTCTTGATATTAAGAGAATAGAAAATGCCATTTGTTGGCATCACAAATGCAAAGGTACCATTAATGCAAAGCAATAAAGTTGTGCATTGTTCCCAGACTAATTATTTGCACTGCAACTAAATCCATGAAGTTTCCCCATTTAATTTCTGCAAGCCTTTTGGGTTTATAATACCATGATGGGAATTAATCCCATTCCTAAATTAAAGTATCATTAAAGTTCATGAAATTAGAAATGTTTCAATGTTTGATGTTAGCCAAAAATGTTCTCAGTATTGACTCCTTCTGCCATTCATATGGAGTTACACATATCGGTAGCACCCATATGGATTTACTTGTAACGGTAGCACATCTAAATAAGACTGTAAATTAATTTTTATGAGACCCATTGCTCCTGCTACTATTGGAGCTTTTTAGATATTCTTTTTTCACTTTATCATTGTTTCTTCCTGCTAATTCTAGTATTTTATAACTTTGAGTCTCTCTGTATATAAGAATCTGTAATCCCTGTGGGTAGCAATTTCAACAATCAATGCTACTTTTGTCTTTTTTTTCCTGGACTACTAGATCTGGTTTTCTCACATTTTTTTGAACTGTTGGTAATGGGGATCCCATGAGATATAAACTTCATCATTGTCTGTAATGCTTTGCTGCTCATGTTTTCAATGCTTCTCATCTTCTTTAGTATTGTAATGTTTGCACAATCCCCAATGCACCAGTCTTGCCACATTATTATGTCCTTCAGTATACAGGCCCTCTGCCATTAGTGGATCACACTCAGCAGCAAAGTGTGTGACTGTTTCCAGTTCTGTTTTACCAAAGTTGCATTTGACTGTTTCTCCCACATGTTCGATGTACCTTTTAAACTATGTATACATAGTCCACTATATTAGGCCGTTAATATTAACCTTTCATCTTCTGCATTAAATTCACCTCTCCTTAGCCATTCCTGCATTAGATCCTGATTGACATGAGGTTGTTCCAGGAGTTTTCTGTAATCATAACTATATTTATGCATTTTCCACATTTCTTGTCTTCTCATCTGTTCCTTCTCCTTATATTCTTTCTTTTGTATTTTGGCACATTCAGTTGCTGCCTGATTTTTGTCTATTTCTAGTTTGGTTTCCATTCCCACCTGACGCTGGTGTGCTACTGCTAAACTAATCAGGGAAGTCATCTGAGATTTGTTCTCTTCATGGTTCAAAACTTTCACTATGTTTGTGTCTGATAAGGTTAGCAAATATGTATGCAGTCTTACGATTGCAGATCTATACATGTAATCAGTTTCTATGAGGCCCATACTTTGTTTAGAAGAGGAATATATAATCTTGGTATACACTGATTTTTATATATCATTTGATAAGCATAATGCGTTTTTCTTGTTTTCCTGTCCAACTGATCCAATACCTTTTGGGGCCAGTGAATAACCCCAAAACTATAAGTTAGAACAGGAAGAACAAATTTGATTATAGCTTGACTTTGTTCCTAGATGTGTAGTATTAATTGTAGTCTTCTAAAATATTCTTTACTGAGTTTTATTCACATTTGTTTATCTTATACTGTCAATCCTCCATCAATTTCCAAATATTTATACCAACCCTCCTGCTCAAGTTTCTTTAAATCACATTCCTATCCCAGACTGATATTTTCTTTGTGTTGCAGATTTCCTGTTTTAAATGTTGCTTTTGCACATTTATCTCAACCAAATGACATTCTTATATCATCTGCAAAAGTATTGACCACTCCCGGTTGTGCTTTCAGCTCCTCATCTGCTGAACTATACAGTTTTAAATCATCCACAAAAAGATGATATGAAGTCTTCACACTTTGTTGTTGTCTGGGAGCCAAGTTGTAACTATGACCTAATCTGTTAAGTAGACAGTTCAATGGGTTAATGGCAGGACAAAAGAGCAGTGGTGACTTTCCACTTGTTGTAGATGTCTTGTGAGGTACATACCAAAAGGGGAGTTGTCCTCTGTGATGGGGTCTAATGAGTGACGGAACAGAGGGGAACAATGACTTCTTTTTTCCTGGATGAGAAACCTTTTGTGGTGAGGTGTGCCATGTAGAAGGATTTCCTGACTACTGTGGCAATGTGATTATCAAAGGAGAGACTACTGTCCACCTGTGTCCCAAGGTCTCTTATCACACTTTCGGTATTAAGTAGACTACCGCCTATGTGGTAGTTCATGCGTACAGAGTTTTTACCAAAAGAGATGACAATGCACTTTTTGGCATTGAGCTTGAGGCCATGGCTTTGACACCAGGCATCTGTCCCAGTGAGGCCCTTTTGTAGGATGTCCACACCGTTAGGAGTTTTGATTATGGCTCCTAGTTTGCAGTCATCTGCGAACTTCGTTAGCCAAAGACCTTCTGTGTTAGCCTGTACTTCAGAGAAGTAGATACCAAACAGGAAAGGACCCAGGACTGAACCCTGTGGTACTCCAATTATCACTAGTCTGAAGTTGGATTTGGAGTCTGCTACTTTCACAGTGTGGATTCTGTCAGTGAGCCAGTTGGCAACCCATCTTGTGACATAGGGATTTATACCTAGTTTAGTGAGTTTATCTATAATTCCAGAGTGGAGGATGATATTGAAAGCCTTGGCGAGATCTAGATAGGCTGTGTGAACCACAATACCCTCATCTATGGCTTTAGTGACTGCTTCAAAGAAGTCTATCAGGTTTAGGAGGCATGATCTACCTTTTACAAACCCAAACTGGGTAGGGTCCAGAGTTTGGAGATTACCAATGTCATTGTTTAAAAGTTACATGATACTTTCCATAGCCTTGCAGACCAGGCTCATCAGACTAATAGGGCAGTAGTTCCCGAGATCTGTGGTGGCTCCCCCTTTGTGGAGTGGGATAACCGTTGCTGTGCACCATTCAGTGGGCACAAAGCCTGAGGTGAGGCTATGATTGAACATGGTACTTAGATGGGGTGCCAGTTCATTCTGTAGTTCATGTAGAACGCAGCCTGGGATGTTGTCAGGTCCCATGGATTCTGTGTTCTTGGCTTTGGAGAGTGTGTTTTTTACCTGTGCAGTCATGATTACAGGAACTTTGCATTCTTCCGGTATAGAGATGGGCCCTTTAGGGGATGAGAGAGGGGTAAAGTTAGCACTAAACCTATCTGCCAGGATGCTGGCAATATCAGTTGGTTATGTATATTTAGTGCTATTGTGCTGTAATTCAGAGCAGATCTGAGTGCTGCCATTGTGATTTTTAACATAGCCATAGAATGCTTTGTGGTTGTCTTTAGAATCATTGGCGCTTTTGCTTTTGTAACTAGCTTTGGAGGATTTTATGAGAGATCTCAACTTCTTACTGAGGCTGACCAGGGAGTTCCTCCAATCATAGAATTTTACTCTTTTTTGCAACAGTTTCTTTCTTCTGTTGTAGAGTTTGCTTAAGGCAGGGGACGACCAGATTGGCTTCATTTTTTTGGAGGATAGTATCTTGGTTCTGTTAGGGATTGCATGATCCATGCACTTGTGTAAGTGCTTATAAAGTGCATTTGTATAGGATTCAGCAGTCGTACCTCTATTGTCCATCAGCATGGATGTCATGAGGTTTGCCACTTTTGTCTTAAGAAGCGTGAAGTTGGCTTTGGAGAAATTTTTTTACAGTAGGTTCCATAACGGGGAGTGGGGGTGGGATGTGGATGTCTAGGATGATTTGCTTGTGGCTGGATCTGACCAACAAGGAATTGACATCTGGTGTGGAACATCGGATGCCCATGTTGGTAATGACCAGGTCGAGGATATTCCTGCCCCTGGTGGGGGTGTGGATAAATTCATCCAAGGCATTGGAATTTATGAATTCCAGAAAACATTGAGCACAAGAGTTGGTCCATGAGTAGTTTTCCCAGTTAATGGTGTGTAGCTGAAATTGCCCATTATTAGGGTGCTAGGTTGTACCCTAATATTTTTCAGTGTATCAAGAAATGAAGAGTGTGAATCCTGGGACATGGTGGGGGATCTGTTGCAAGCAACAATTAGGATTGTGGTCTTACCCAGAGTTAGTTGCACTTGGATAATCTCGGATGCATTATGCTGAGCAACTAGCCTGGAGGTGTGGATATCCTTAATGAATATGGATACGCCTCTGCCTTTAGTGTTTCGGTCCAGGTTAGGTGGCCAAAAGGTGTGATATGAATTATATCCTGTAATGCAGGGGTGCTCTCTGGAGCCTTGAACCAGGTCTCTGTCACTGCAAAGATGTCTATGTTCCCTGTTTTAAGGAGTGCCTTGAGTGAGTGCATTTTGAGGTGTAGACTTCTAGCATTGAGTAGCATTACCCTCAGATTTTGCTTGCTTGTACCTGTTACAGTGGTGAATTTGTCATTTGAACCTTGCCTAAAAAAGGCACTATAAGGGTGGCAAGAGCCTTAGCCAGTATCTGGAATCCCAAGGGCGACAGGTGCAGGCCATCTCTGGCAAAGCATTGTGGTTTGTCAATCATGTCATCCCAGGCAGACAGATACTGGATCCCCTTAGAATAACACCAGAAGCTTAGCCAATTGTTGAAGTCAATCATTTTGTCCTTGTACTGTGGTATAATTCTGGGTGATGGCAGGATGCTACTCAGGGCTAGGGTTATACCTGCCTGGGCTACAAGATCAGAAAGCTCCTCCATGTCTCTTTGCATGTAGTCCAGGGAGATACTTCTCAGTTCATTCACACCAACATGGAGAATGACAGAGTCATATTTGTACTTGTTGTGGAGTGACCTGAGTGCATGTGTTATGTGGCAGATCCTGGCAGCCGAGAGTAACTTTCTCCTTGTTTAGCCTGGTGAGTGGAACACCAGTGTGCCTGACTATAGAGTCACCTATGACTAGAGTGTTGGGTTTGTTGTTATGCCTTATGGGCTGTGGTCGAGTGGCACACTGAGTTCGTGGGCTATGTGTCATTTGGGTTGTGCTGGGGGGGAGGTGGAGGTTTCTTGCTTTTCTGCTTTGGAGATACCAGTTGCTTGGGTAGATTTTTATTGAGAGCCTCAGTGATTGTAGGTTTGTGTTTTGTGTTTCTATGTGTGTGTTTTGGTGGTGTATGTTTTGAGGGACTATGTGATGAGTGTGGTGTGGTGCAAGTGTTTACCTTCTTTCTTGACTGTCTAGTCCAGTCTTCAGTGAAGAGAGCTTTGCTTCCAGTTTGGCTATCTCTCACAGGTTGTAGTGTTGGGTGGTAGGAGGAGAGGGTCGTCTGTGTACATGAGGCACTTGCTACATTGCCCCAAGATGCCCAAATTCATCACATAGATAGGAGAAAACACCAGGAGCTGACACTTAGACATGCCTGGATAGGTGCTTATTTATTAAGTACTAAAAACTGTCTTCCTCTAGACAAGTCAGGAAAGTTGAGTTCTGTAGTAATTTGTAGCTTATTTAGTGCTTACAATGAGTTCTGAACAAGTGCTGAGCTTAAAGAAACAGATTTGAGTGCTGAAACTAAAAAGCTGTCTAGTTCTAAGAAACAAAATTAAGCTAGAAGGCTTCCTTCAAGCACAGAAAGGACAGTTCTGGATACAGCAAATCTGTATCTGGACTAGACGACTTGCAGGAAAGGCAAGAAACAAGCTTAGAAACTTTTTTTTTTTTGTAAAGTGGAAAGGGGAAAGGAGGAGCAGAAACTAAGTGGGTTGGCCTTCTCAAATGTTCTCCCTGTATTAGGTAGAATGAGGTAATGACACTAGACTGGGAGGAGTGTCCCAGATCAAATTTACAGTAGGGGCGGGCAACTGCAAAGCCACAGTATAAGAACACGATACCAATAGGCAGGAAGGGTGAGAAACAATATGATGCACTCCTTGGCAGGAAATCAGATAAAGAAACCCAAACAGATGCTTAATAAATGTAGACAATATCCAGTTAATACTTCACACACAGTGAAACTAGATAGAAAAGTATGCAGCAGACAATAAAAGTGATATAAATAACTTGCAAAAATAAGCAAAAAACAGGATACTTAATGTTATGTTCATAGATTAGATCTTATGTTCATAGATTACAGATCTGAGTTTGCTCAGTGCCCTTCCTCCGATTAGCTCTGTGTGAAATGGCAGAAACATTCACAAGTTAACTTCTTAGGTAACAGAAAGTTGAAACCTGAAACAACTTTAAAAAAAAAGCTCGAAAGAACCAATGAGGTGATTACTCCAAGTCGTAGTCCAGGTTACCCCAATTGGCCAATGATCATAAACAATCCCCTCTCACTGAAATGCAGTATGGCTTTAGCTGAACTAAGATGGCCTTGAACATGTGCTCAGACACACAGCCTCCAGAACAACTAGGCCCAAATCATATCTGTACATCTTCTAAGTTTTTCAGCCTGTATTGATAACTTTAGTTTATTATTTGTGATAGTGTATGATAGATCCTGATCTCCTCTAATACAGTGCATTGCTTTATCATGTGTAGCTTTCTAAGTATTTTTGTTGATCTGTTCCCTCTTCTGTACTTTTCCAACAGTGACACTTCTTGAATTAATTGCTTTATAGTTTTCTCTATTCAATACTTCCATAATGGCATTTGATTTATTTTCTTCCTTCCTCTTATTACCCTGTATTTTTGTGGTAAGACTTTATCTGTTATTTACTTAGCTGCACAGCAACATATCCTATTTATATTTGTTGTATCATAAGACTTTCTGTTAACAGTCTTGATTTCTGTGTTCATTTGCTTTATCTGAATTGTAAACTGTTGGGTCTTAATTAACTTTATGTAATCTATTTCTTTCATTGCTTAATATGTCTACCGATCTCTATTAAATCAAGCAACTCTTCCCTTTTACATCTTTTTCTTCTAAACGGAGGGCACATTCTTTATTCTCCCTTTCCTGCAGGCATTCGACTGAAAGTTCCAGAATAACATCCTGTGACATATCCTCTTCTGCTGCATCATGCACCATCCGCTGCTCTTTCATATGGAAACTCACTGGCTTATCATGCAACAACATTGGCTGTGTCAGAGTTGCCACAGTTTCCTGTTCCTTCCATTGCTGTGAAGCTCCAACTGAACTTTTGTACTGGTTTCCTACTGAAGCTTCCAAAGAATCTTCATGTGGTGAGTGATCAGATGCATTCCATTTCCTGTTTCCCCTTAATTTGGGAAGTCATTGTTCCATCGTGCGGTGATGTTACCAGAGTTGGATTTTCTACACTAAGTTCCTCACTTTTGCAGGTAATTCATAACTTCAGTTTCTATCTCTTTAACTTCTACATTACTAATTTTCTTTTTTACTTTCCCCTTTGTATTATTTTCTGTATTGTATATTTTTCTATATCTGCCTGTATTTCTCTTTGGTGCTTTTTTATGTATTGATTAGTTTTGCTTTCTCCTTTTCATAAATATTGTATCATATTAAATCTCTTTTCCTTTCTCATGTCCATATTTCTTTTCTGGGAACTCATTGTTCCATTATGCTGTGACATAAACTGTGTTAGACTATCTACACTAAATCCTTCACTGCACAGGTATTCCATAATTTCAACTTCTATTTGTTTAATTTCTATCTTACTAATCTTGTGTTCTGCATTCCTCCTTTGTGATCTTATTTTTTGTATTGTAAAATTTTCCATGTCTGGGTGCCTTTGCCTTCATTTCTCTTTAAATATCTTTGGAGTTGCTTTTTGTATTGATTATGTTGGCTTTCTCCTTTGCATAAATGTTGCACTATATCAGGTTTCTCTTTCTTCCCCATGTCTATGTTTTTTTTATACCTTTCAAAAATCTCTAGGTTTTGTTCTTTATATTTTTGCTCTTCCTCTGTCACTTCTTTTTCCAAATGGCCCAAGGTTTCTCAGTCTATATATTGTTTTTTTATGAATCTGTTGTATTAATGAAGACATATTTGCATTTATAGCTTTTGACAATTTTTCTTGTGCAAGTATTTTCTTTCCTCTAATTTCTCTCTTAATCTTTTTGAATATCTTCTATCAGCAGATTCTGGGTTTCTTAGATAATACTAACAATACATGATTTCTTTTTTTTGTCCTTAGTAGCTCACTCTATCATCTTTGCATCTCTTTTTAGGCCTGTCAGTTGTTTTGTTTTTTTTGGACTACTATTTCCTTCTGCGACAGGGGTCCATATGCACTTTCCATTGTGTGTGATCTTATTTATGGCAAATCCAACAATTAACAGATAAAGAAAACATAGTGCTTTAGATAAAATAGGCTATAATAACATTTGACACTAATTACATTGCTTCAAAGTGTGTAAATTATTTGGAATATACAGATTACTACAGAGCTACTTTTGAAACATCTGTAGAACATACATGCTCAAACACCCTCATGTTATTCTTCATGGAATATATCTTTATTTTGTAGCTTATTCAAAAATATCTCTAAATGTTCTTTTGAGATATTCCCCAGGATTCAATAAAATCTACATGGAACATATCAGTGTACATGGCCACAGTTCCTCCTCGGCAGTGTGCCATACTTATTAATTATGGAGCGCTGATGAGGGAAATCGGGTCTATATTATAAGAACTAATTTTTAAAACTTCGAACACTACATGGGCGACACCATATGAGCAAAGCTGTAAAACATCGAAACCAAAAGAAAAAATGCAAAAATAAAAAAAAATCTACCTGATCACTTTGAGCAGGAGGGCAAGCCCCCCTGTAACTCCACACCCATGATACTTAAACATACCAACTCTGAGATTGCACTGCATTGAAGTAAAGGGAAGAATCCCCTATGGCGAACTCCGTTTGCACTTGCGAGGTTTTAAATATTTGACCATTTGGTCTCACCCATATGGTGTTCAAATATTTAAAACTTTGTTCTTATAATATAGACACTAAGATCACAGTAACACAGATATTAAATCTATGTAAGCAACACTTTAATGGCTATCCCATAATTGTGGGCTGTCCAGAATACTTCTGGACAGTTGGTGAGCACAGCACAATGCCTTATGGCCCATTAACCTGGACCAAAAAGTGTACAACAGATTTAACTTCATTAAATTGCAATTTATTTTTTTTTAAGTTTATGTGCTTGTTTGCACAGTGTGGCACATTGCTTAGCTATGCTGAGCTTTGCTCACATATACAGTAGACATATGTTAGGCATCTGATAGACCTCTCAAAATAGGAACCTGATGTATTTAATTGCTGTTCTGCAGTGCTTAGCAACTTGCAAACCATTCAGCGAAGCTGTGCTATGCTTACAGGCACCTTTCTAATATATGTGAATATATACAAGTTCTCTGTTATCCCAGTGACTAGAGAGGTTGAGTCATGACCTACAGTGTAGTAGGTTGCAGGTTTGAGTACTGAGCAGTCATACTTTTTACATATATTGATGTGAAAGTGTGTCAGGTGACTGGAACACTGATTTATTTTAAATTAAAAAAAATGTTACATTTAGAAAAGCTGTGCGATGTTAAGCACTGCTTAAACAT
The DNA here is from genome assembly GCF_019279795.1 of Protopterus annectens. NCBI lineage: Eukaryota > Metazoa > Chordata > Ceratodontiformes > Protopteridae > Protopterus > Protopterus annectens. Next base: position 505,922,480 of record NC_056742.1, read on the forward strand.
GGTCAACAGTTATTTACAGTTTGCATGATGCTAAGCACTGCTTAAACATGGTCAATAGTTATTTCCAGTTTGCATGTTGCTAAGCACTGCTTAAACATGGTCAATAGTTATTTCCAGTTTGCATGTTGCTAAGCACTGCTTAAACATGCTCAATAGTTATTTCCAGTTTGCATGTTGCTAAGCACTGCTTAAACATGGTCAATAGTTATTTCCAGTTTGCATGTTGCTAAGCACTGCTTAAACATGCTCAATAATTATTTCCAGTTTGCATGTTGCTAAGCACTGCTTAAACATGCTCAATAGTTATTTCCAGTTTGCATGTTGCTAAGCACTGCTTAAACATGCTCAATAATTATTTCCAGTTTGCATGTTGCTAAGCACTGCTTAAACATGCTCAATAGTTATTTCCGGTTTGCATGTTGCTAAGCTTTGCTTAAACATGGTTTGTGCAAGTTTGGAAATGCTAAGCAATGTGGTGCTTTTTTAAAAGCTACAGTATGACTTGCAAGGGTGGGAATGCAACCTATATAAAGGCCAATAGGTGGAAATTTCATATCATTCTTTGGAGTCTTACCTTGGTTGTGGATATGGCTGCTGCTGTAGGTAAAGTAGTGCACTTTCATGTACAAAAGCGTCTCTATTGAAACAAAAGGTTCCTCACTAATAAAGCTAGAAATTACCCACTCTCATGCCTCCCTCCTACCTAGCCTAGTCTACAGCTCTCAAATTCTTACAAATCTAAACTCTTGATTACTAGCCAAGTTAGAGACAACTTACAAAGTAGCTACATTTGCGGCACAACAAACCTACAAATCTCACTACTGTCGTGCCCTAAAACACCTAAATTGGCTTGAGCTTCCCCACCAGCTACTTCTCTCCCAACTCCTCATAGTGCACTCAGTCCTCTACCAGACATCTTACTGCCCCAGCCTATTTCCTCTCATCTCATATTACAGCCCCACCAGCCCATTCTCACCAAGACCTCCTACAAATATACAAACCCTACACCAAAACTGGTCATAACCTTTATAGCTGCCATGCTTCTATATCTTGGAATAAACTTCCTTTAGAAATCAGGTCCCTTAAAAATATTAATTCCAAGCTGCAGCAAGAGAATATCTAAATGCTCAGTGGTCCTGCCTCTGTACACAACCTCATTCAACCCTAGACAGTCCAACTATGGCCCTTGTGTACCTCTACTCTCAGTGGTCCTGCCTCTGTACACAACCTCCTTCAACCCTAGACAGTCCAACTATGGCCCTTGTGTACCTCTACTCTCAGTGGTCCTGCCTCTGTACACAACCTCCTTCAACCCTAGACAGTCCAACTATGGCTCTTGTATACCTCTACGGCCCTTGTGTACCGCTACTCTCAGTGGTCCTGCCTCTGTACACAACCTCCTTCAACCCTAGACAGTCCAACTATGGCCCTTGTGTACCTCTTCTGCCATATCTTTTATATTATAAATGTCTCTAACCAGATTATTTACTGCTATTGTATAGCACTAAAACAATGGAAAAATGAAATTGTGATAATTGATTGTTTGCTTTATTCTGATTTTCTTCTTTACAGAGTATTTCTCTAATTGTTTCTGTGCTGACTATTCTCTGTAAAACATATTTTATGTAGTCATTTGCCTTTTATTTTAAAACTTAATGTAATATTGTGGAGCTTTTCTCCCTGGACCTCTGCTGAAAAAGGGCTACTCAGCTCAGTAGGACAAAATCCAGGTCAACAAATGTAAAATAAATAAATAAATAAAAAGTGGGGGAGTGCAGGAGTCCAGAGTTTTTGTTGGACTGCTGGTAGAGCATTATGGACCCTGGCTGCTGCACAGCAACTACCAGGGTTCAAAGTGTACATCTGTGGTCTCGGATTGATTAGCTAGGGATCTAACCAGTGTTACTGGTATCGCCTGCACTGGTGAGCAGTGTTGTCACCACTACGATGACCTGAGGCATAGGAAGAGGGAAACCTTGGACACCTGGGTCCAAGAGGCTAGGGCTAGGCACACCCCACAGATATGTAAGTAAGTTTTCCACTAATTTATAAATATACAGCCTGAATATGTGCAAAATTGGTATGCATAATGGTTTCCTTCTCTTACCACAGCTAAAGAAGAGATGGCTTGTCATGTCTAATCCCATGTAGGGTGTTTGTCCAGAATGAGACAATTATGTGGTAAGTAGGAAAATTATCCAAGTAATAACTTAATGCATAACTTAGTAACACAATAAAGTAAATACAGATGTTGCAGTCCTAACAGTCAAGTATGACATACCTGGAACATCCGACATCTTTATTAATGTGTCAGTACATATCTGGAATGGCAGAGCAATAGAGCAACTAAGCATGCAGTACTGTGTAGCATAACTTTCAACCACCAGTTAATGTTGGGGTCTACCTAGATTAACAGTCGCTCTTCTGGTCTGCTCATTGCCTGAAATATACTCTGGGTTGCTCTCAACAAATGAACAGGGTATATGGGTTAGTTAACAGAAGTCCTACACAGCTATCCATGGTCCAAATGCCAGAGTTGAACCAACATTAATCAATGCATTTTAAAAAGTGACGGTGCTTTGATAAGTAATGTTTTCAAATAAGTGTTCACTATTCCTATATTCACTGCATGTGTGTTCTAATCTGACACCAGTCAACTGTTACATCTAAGTGAATAAAGAATGCATCAACAAATGTCAGAAATAAATGTAGTGCAATACCCAGAGTAAAGGTCAAGTCTGTGTTCTGCTCATTTTGTCTGAAATAATGCTACATATTGCAGTCAGTAAATTAACACAGTATATGGGAAAGTTAACTGAAGTCCAGGACAGCTATTCATGTGTCTAAATGCCAGATTTTAAGTAACATTATCAATAAAAAGTTTAAAAGGAGATGGTGATTTGATATCTAATCTTTTCAAAAGTGTTCACTATTCCTGAAGTCACTGCATGTGTGTTCTAATCTGAGAACAAACAAGTATTACATGTAAATGAGTAAAAATTGCACGAACAAATGTCAGAAATAAATGTAGTGCAATACCCAGAGTAAGGGTCAAGCCTGTGTTCTGCTCATTTTGTCTGAAATAATGCTGTATATTGCATTCAGTAAATGAACACAGTGTATGGGAAAGCTAACTGAAGTCCAGGACAGCTATTCATGTGTCTAAACGCCAGATTTTAAGCAACGTTATCAAAAAAATGTTTAAAAGGAGATGGTGCTTTGATAACTAATCTTTTCAAAAGTGTTCACTATTCCTGAAGTCACTGCATGTGTGTTCTAATCTGACAAGAGACAACTATTACATGTAAATGAGTAAAAATTGCATCAGCAAATGTCAGAAATAAATGTAGTGCAATACATAGAATAAGGTTCAAGTCTGTGTTCTGTTCATTTTGTCTGAAATAATGCTGTATATTGCATTCAGTAAATGTACATGGTATATGGGTAATGTAACTGAAGTCCTGGACAGCTATCCATGTGTATAAATGCCACATTTTAAGCAACACTATCAATAAAGTTTAAAAGGAGATGGTGCTTTGATAACTAATGTTTTTCAAATAAAGTGCTCATTCTTATGTTCACCGCTTTTGGTTTCCAATCTAATACCAGACACAGCTATGCATGTGTGTAAATGTACAATTTCACACAAAATGTTGCAATAAAAGTCTTAAAGGAGACAGTGATTTGGGAATTCATTATATTCAAATAAAGTGCACATTATTCCTGTAGTCACTGCTTGTGGGTTCTAATCCCATTAGCAGCCAACTGAGAAATGACCATCTGTCTAGTGTAATTAGTGCACATGAACATACCTCTCAACAGTCACAGTTTTTGCAGAATGGAATGACTACTGACCCAAATGTCTGGTCCTTGATTTGCAGATATATGACATTACTTGGAATGCAATTTAATAGCAAATCTGTAATCAGAACACCTTGCTACTAATGTATCAGCACACTATATAAAAATGTTCCCTGTAGTTGTGCCTCTCTACCATTTGGTAGGGCTTGGCCCATAAGGTCCCATGATAACAGTATGAGAGCTATATACGTGCAACATCATCTCGACAATATTTGCAGTCACTGTACTCACAACTGTAATCTTAACATAAGCAGAAGTATGTAGTAGTAGTCTGTGCAGTTACATTATCTGCAAAGTTACTAATGTTCTTTTCTCTCTCTCTCTCTCACCCCACCACTTATCTTCTTTAATTTATTAATTATACTTATTATTATCATTGATATTAATATATTATTTGTAATTACAATTGCAAGGTGGCCATGGTGGTGTAGCAGTTAGGACTGTTGCATCACAGCAAGAGGTTTTCCAGTTCAATTCTTGGCTGGGGTGCCTTCTGTGCGGAGTCTGCATGTCCCTCCTGTGGCTGCATGGGTTTCCTCCCACATTGCAAAGACATACCGTAGGTGGGTTAGACACTCTAAATTGCCTGTATGCGGGGGTAAGTGGTACAGATGAGCTACCACAGCAGGGTTGGCCACTCAGCAGTATAAACCTTGGCTCGAGATGATTGTCACTGTTGAAGTGTCATCCTGACCCTATGTGAACAAGGGATAGAGGATGGATATTATTTGTATCTACTTCTTATGTTGGCCTTATGTATGATTTAATATGGCTTTGCTGTTAAAATACTTTCATTTACATTATTTATTGTTGGGTTCCTCATTCTAGTCCTTTCTAGTTCTTTCCATTACTCATTAATATTTTCTGTTCTGTTATTAATTATATTTGTTTGGTTATATTTATTTTATCTTATGTTTATATTTAATTTCCTACAGTGTGACAAGGTAGGCTGGTTCCAGGTGATCCACCTACCTTGGCTCCCTCGGCCATGGGCCCCAGCACTTCTAGGTCGCAGTTTGGTGGCACCCCCTCTGTTGCCCCTGCACTACTTGCTCCATTGTGTAGTTCTACACCACAGGCTGAGGGTGGCCCCCCCTGGGAGTGGAAGTGGAGGGAATACTTATGTCACCTGTGATGAACTGCCCAGCATGGTGCATGGGCTGCTTAGCCAAACTGTTGGTGCATGTCTATGCCAGATGGAGAGCACGCTGTCTATCCTAGTGGGGCAGCCTCAACCCAGGTGCCAGCATCAACCACTGCCTCTGCAGGAGCAGTAAAGTTACAGTGTTGACAGTCCCATGAGTGAGGACTTGAGTCACACTGCTACTGTGTTTGACATCCATGGGACTGGGATTCCACAACACCCTCCCCAACCAAGGTTTTCACACCTCTCTCGTGTCACACACCAACCCTGTCTGCTGTCTTGTCTGTTTGTAAAAGCTTCCTCACCTTCCCAACTTACCTCCCCCACACATACCTATGTATCTTCTCCAACATTCCACTCTCACCTTAAAAAAAGAAAATGGGCAACTGTTTCAAAAAAAAAAAATATATATATATATATATATATATATATATATATATATATATATATATATACACACACACACACACACACACATATCTATAAATATATACATATCGTCCCATATATAGCTCTACATTTCACACACATGTCCACTGGACACAATTTGCTCCAATTGGCTTTACAGCACACTTACACTGTCCTCACCCCTGTCTTTGGGGGTGATAGCCCAAATTCAGCTAAAAAAATCTGTTAAAGTGCACAGTTGTTGCTGTACAAGAAATGGACAGCTATGGTTCTGTCCTACACCCTTCCTGCACATACCTACCTGCCTTTCACTATGTTTTTCCCCTGCTTACACCCCATTTCACCACTGTCCTCTATCCCCATTTTTCATTTCTTTAAAGATTTTTTGCATGATGCTGCACAATGCACAACATCGCTAAGCTAAACCACCAAGCCACACAGTTAATTAACACAGGTGTTTTAAGAAAAACATAATACTTGCCATTTTCCCATCATTAAGCGTGTTTAAGCAATGCTGCACATGTCAACTATGGCGAGCATCAACATTAGTCATAACCAAACAGTTGGTGAGGTTCCACACAGGCAAATTGATAAGGGTACTTGTAGAAGGCCTGCTGTTCCTCCACTACCTCTTGGAAGTGTCTCATCACATGTCACTCAGCGTATGTTTATATGTTTAGAGCAGTCATGGGGGCATAGGCACATTCTGAAAGAAACTCCAGATGAATGCTCAGGGTTACAGATGCAGCACATTCTGACATTTGTGACTGCCTCCACCGCATTGCTGATACCCTGGATCGGCTGATTGATGCAGTGGAAAGACGTTGGTCTAAGACAGATTACACACTATTTGTCTTGGAATGCATATTGTTTGTGATGGATTGTCTGGTTGGTGTTGAGCGTCTGTCTCATGGATGTAGGTCAGTAACTACATCTGCTGAGAGTCCACGTGGCCATGCACAATCACGGTCCCATAGTGGCAGTACATCCAGCACTGAGGGAAGTGTGCTATTCACACTAAGACATGGCAGGCCATAGGCTCATGCTCCTGGTCATTCCCAGCATCTGACCTTAGGCATGGACCTGCCAGTACAACTTCTGGCACAGCCAGTTCTCATGTTCAGTGGTAGAGATGAACTGTCAGCTCTACCATGCATGGCTCAAAGCTGTCCAACATACAGACATGTAAGGCTAGCACAGAGTTTGGCTGTGTTCATGCAGACACTCACACACCTCTGTCGCATTCAGGTCACTTACAGGCACACACAGCACATTTCTTTGGTTCATCTTGTCCGCTTCCCTTTCTGACTCACACACATGCTTGCCAACCTATTTGGTCAGCCTAGGCCTACTGCACCCCATACAACATCCTGTGTAAGTGATGATACTTGTATCCCATCTCTGTCATCCATCTCATCAATGCAGAGCAATGAAGCTACGTGTCTGATGCACAGGTACCTGTGCCACATCCCTGTCATCAATGCCATCGATTCAGGGAAATAAAGCTAGGTGCCTGATGCACAGGGTGACTATCTAAGCTAATATGTATTTGTTTCATACATTTGTCACCTTTAACATGTTACTTGTACTGGTCAGTTACAGATATTGTACACTGCATTACTAATGGTTAAACCACATTATGTTGTGTACATTACATTGGATGCTGTTGTAAAGGCTGTGTAGTCGCACAATAAAAGGTGTTTAATGGGACTGTTTACATTTCATTTTCAGGATTGTGTAGGACACACATATGGGTATGCATCTATAATAAACCCATCAACATCAGAGCACAGGATGGAATAACAGCACAGAAGAAAAATGTCATCAGAAAGGTAAACCAGTATAGGTGCATGACTCCACTGGTCCATACGTGTATAATAGGCTAACAACAACAAGGACTTCTTTCAGCTTAGCCATGCATCCCTAAACTCTGACAAGGTCTGATACCTTTGATAAGTGTAAGCAGGGTTTTGGGAGCTGAGACATGTACAAGCCAGAGCGTGGGAGATGAAACCACCTATGGTTTCCCTGTGTCCATTAGAGATAATTGCCCTAAAGCAGTTATCATTGACATGTTCCCCATACTATTGTGCTGCAACTTGCACATGATTTGCAGTAGGGTAGAACACTGCTTCACATGGATGGGGAGCCTTTTACATATTGGGTGCAGTCTCTGGTCTACATACCTGTCTCTCCAACATGCCCTATTTCTACCATAGTCAATGTGTAGGTGTGTAGAACAGGTAATTCTCATCCTACTCCTTCCTTGGATATGCAGGAAGTACACAGTGAGGTCTGACACCTCCCTGCATGGCAGGCATACACCTCCCCTCCAAAGCATGTTGGAGACAGAATACATAGTTACAGCCTTGGCACAGTCTGCATAGGACATGTTATGTACACTGTGTATTAGTTTATGGTGGAGCATCTGTGTTTGTTACAATGATCGGATATGCCTGGTTAGTTACAGATCAAAGGTGGCCTCAATGGTAGATGTGATGAATGCCGAATACAGTGGAACAATGACTTTCTTGGATTTACATGCCTTAGCTAGGTTTATAGGTTGTGCAACATAGAATGAATCCCAAAATATTACCGACCCATGGCAGTCAAAGTCTAGATCACTATCTGTGTGTCCATAAATCCCTAACTACTTGGTCAACTGTTGGAAGTGTGCAGTCAATACAATAGTTACCAGAGGTGGGTGACTTCCCAAGGGATAGTATTGTGCATTCCTTGGCATTTTCTGTTAGTCCATGGCTCTGGCAACAACTGAATGTCTGTGTCAGCCTGTCCTAGATAACTGTTGAGTCAGTGTGGGATTCAATGATAGTTCCTAATCTGCAATTATCTGCAAATTTAGACTGTCAGAGGCCAATGACAGTGGCCATGACTGCAGAGATGTAAATGCCTAGAAGGAGCCGTACCAGGAATGATTTGTGAGGAAGTCCACTGGTGACTGCCTCATTGTAGTGGTGGACTCCTCAATGCTCTTGTCCTCAATACTATCTGTCAGCCACTTGGATATCCACCGGCTGACATACTATTTGTATCTAACCTCTACAGTTTGTCAACAATGTCTGATGGCATAATAGTAACAAATGTCTTGTCAGGCCATGATAGGTGCAGTGAATCATTTTCCCCTCATCCATTGCATTGTTTACCAGTCAGTGAGGTCCACCAGATAGGGAAGGCATGATCTGCCCTTGACAAAACCAAATTGGGTTTGGTCCAGTGTCTGTAGATGTTCTATATCTTTAATGGTCATTTACATGATAATTATTTGCATGGCTTTAAATATCAGACTACTGAGACTTCTGGGGACAGTGTTTGTTAACTCCATCGTGGTTTCCAAGAATACTGTCACCCCAAGTGTCTGCGTCTGTAGAAAGCACAGGCAAAAACACTGGAGGGGATACTAATATGTACACCCTGTAAAGGTGAGGAGGGAGTATTTACGCAGTTATTCTTCAGCTGGACACTACTCAAGCAGCGTGTACTGAAAACAAACAATTACATTGTGAAGATGCTGAAAAGTGATGAGCATCCTGTTGGTGCCTGGCTACTACTACTGCTGGTCTCACCAAAGCCACACTGTGCTGTGATACCAAGTTCCTATTATTCTACTCTCACCAGAAGCCAAATGTTAGTACCAAGCTCAAGAAGAAAAACAGTCCACAGCCTGTTTGTTGATCCACACAGTTGTCCCATGTGACGTAAGGCTGTGTAGGTGTGACATACCCTTTTCCAGGTTGATGCCCTGATTAGCAACCAGGGTAATCATTTGACTTTTGCTTGTATTATGCCTTATGTTCCAAGTCTCATAGTATTGACTAGGGTACTGACCCGATGGTGATTAGTAGCACAGCTGCTACGTCACAATACAATGTTCAGTGTCAGGTAACATAGATGTACAAGGTTGCTCTAGCATGCTCCACAGTGGCAGTGATCCATGTTAGGTGACAATTTCACAACTATTCATACAGCCCGCCCCTCAACAGCATAATGGTGGACATCTGTATGGCATGGATGTCAGGCCAACTGCAGAGGAGTGACCACCTTTGGCCAATGTGTTTCTCCCTCCCACATGTTCTAGGTATGTCATACTGTACATTTATGTTACCAGAACACAATTCTGTGTTCCCACATCATTTCACACAACACCCACTTGCTGTCTGGTTACTTGACAGCCATTGTAGACTTGCAAGGCCAAAGTAATGACTGCAAAGTTGTTCATGTTTTCTGAGCATGCACAGACATCCACATCTTCACTGCAGCTAGTGCCTACAGACAGTGTGTTTGAGGCTATCACCCACAAGGGTGTGGCAGCATGACCTTAACTTTACTGGAGTAGTGCGTTGTCACATTTGTAGGTATGGTATTGCAACCATGCCTAATAACAGGATTATGGTTAATGCAAGTGCCACATGCCTGGCAAAGCATAGTAGTTAATCTACCATGTTATGTCACACGTTCAGGTACTATTTTACTTTAAGATGACAACATCAAGGTGATAATGTGTTACATTTAAGCATCTGTCAGGCCACTGTCTAACCATGGTCTGTTGTGACATATACACAAGCAAGATTCTTTTGCTAATGGCATTATCACTGACTGCTGATGAGATGTGGAAAGCATTTCCAACCCTCTACTTCTACTCCACACAATCACAATGTGTGGGAGATGTGACTATATTAGAAACCTTACATCCATGATTTCTCACACACCAGTGAGTACATATGACAATGAGCAGATTGCTAACATGCACACCTCACCTCCTACTCCACTCAAACCCACATCACACATACATACATGTGCGGAGGTCCTTATCAGACACATAAGTACATGCAGGACACCTCAGAAACCCAAACTCAAACTCGCTACACATACTCATACCGCTGCAGAATACGGTACACATAATAGCTCACACACCACTGTCGCACCTGTCAAACACCTAAGGCAGAATACAAAAACAAGTATATTACTCATAGGTGATTACATCATGAGACACACTGATGTGCCTCTCACCAGGTTACATAAAGGAAAGGTCACATTCAGCTTTCGGTGAGGTGCCAGGATATGCCATATCACACATGCACTCAAGTATATCAACATCAGGTAGTGTTATGACTACACCATAGTTCCTGTTGGTGTGTACGACTTGAGACATACCTGTCTGGACTATATGCAGAGACATGAGTGAGTTTACAGATGACGTGCCTCAGGCAGGTATGCCCTGGCATTGAGATGCATTTTACCATCACCTAGGATGATGGTTCAATACAAACAGGAAATGATGGAACATCAATAATTTCCTTAGTGTGTGTGGTGTCATTGTAAGGGGATCCATTATCTGTCAGCCTGGGAAGACATGCTCAACAGACCTCAATGCTTTGCTAGAGATAGTCTTCATCTGTCACCCCTGGGATTTTGGCTACTGGCCAAGACTGTTTCCACCCCTATAGTGCGCCTGTTAGGTGGTCTCTCAAGGGAATATTTTCCAATGAGAAAATTCCATCTACAAACAACATCATGGCTATGCTGCTAAATGCTAGGAATGTCACCATGAAACGTCACTCACTGGAAGCTCTCCTCACCTAGAAAGATGCAGACATTTGTGCAATCACAGACACCTGGGTCATGGCTGTGGAGAGCACCACATCTCCTTCCATACGTTCAGACATCAAACTTAAAGCATGCAAAGTAATGGAGGCAGTTTATACATATTCATTAAGGACAGATGCACATCAAGATTGGTTAGACAGTTTATACATATTCATTAAGGATAGATGCACATCAAGATTGGTTAGACAGTTTATACATATTCATTAAGGATAGATGCACATCAAGATTGATTAGACAGTTTATACATATTCATTAAGTATAGATGCACATCAAGATTGGTTAGACAGTTTATACATATTCATTAAGTATAGATGCACATCAAGATTGGTTACAGCTTATACATATTCATTAAGGATAGATGCACATCAAGATTGGTTGGACAGTATGATTCCATGGAGAAACTGCAGGTGCTATTGACTGCTTGTAGGGCACCTAATCAAGCCATTGCCAGCTACAGGAGCAACTTCATAAATCAAGACATCCACTGTGCTTATATGGATCAACTTTAGCCTATCAAGATACATCACAACAAGATGGTTTAAAGTGACTTTAACTACCTACAACTAAGTAGATTATTCATGCTGAAACTCACCTGCCCAGAGGTAAGTCAACTTCCTTAACTACAGTACCCTGAACCAGTGGATTGACATCCACACAAGGGGAGGCAACGTACTGGATTGGGTGCTTACCAATATGCATGACCAATGTAGAACATCCACTGTGAGGTCCTCCCTGTTGAGATCTGACCACAAATTGGTCTCATTCAAAGTAAGTATCATACCTGACAACCCCCCACTGCAGCAGATAAAGTAATAAAGTTCAACAAAGCAGATTATAACCTCCTATGGGATGGCATAAATAGCATGACTGCACCACCTCCCTCAGATGGAACAGGCATATACACCAAGGTCTTCACCAATGCTTTATACAAGCACCTGTACAACTACATTGACTCACCTGTACCTGGCAGGAGCAAAACAAGCTCATCATGGCACAGCAAACCTGCCTGGTGGACACCTGCCATTAGCAGGATTTAAAATAAGAGGTAGACATTGTTGTCTAACATTGGGAGGGAGTGAGTCCCCCTAAAATGGAGGCACTCCATCCTCAGCTTAAAAAAGCAAATAGGTGTCATTGTGACATCCTGAAAAACATAGTATGGGACAAAATTATCCTTCTGCACAAAGGACAACCAGAAAGCATCGTGTAGTTACATGTGTAACCTAAGAGGACACCCAGATTGTTGGTGAGCTCGTACTTAATGATTCCACATATAATGATCCTGTAGACATAGCTAACCTGTTGTCTGACAGGTTCTGTGACAACTTCATTCCCCTGTCCCCACCACATGTACTCCATGACATCCCTACAACCTACCCCATACCTTGTATCTCTAAAGAACAGATACTAAATGGCCTCTCTAAGGTGACAAGCACTGCATCTATTGTACCTGATAACATCCCAGGCTGTGTCTCACATGGTATCCAACATGGATTCTTAACACCATTGGAAACTCTTTGCAATCAAAGTGTAACCACTGGCTGTGTCCAAGCTGACTTGAACATAGCCACTGTTATCCCCTTGCACAGAGGTGGTGTGCCCAGTCACCATAGGAACTATAGACCTATTAGCCTGACTAGCCATGTCAGGAAGACCATGGAGCGAATAATCATGGACCTTATCAATAAAGATGTAGGTAATCTACAAACACTTGACCCTATACTGTTTGGATTTGTGGAAGGGATATAATTCCTGTTAAACCTGGTGGACATCTATGAGGCAGTCACCAATGACCTGGATGAGGGAACATCTGTGCATACAATCACCTGGACTTAGCCAAGCCATTTGACACTATCCCCCACTCAGACATCATTGATAAACCCACCCAATTAGCCATCAACAGTAAAATCATTAGAGGGGTCACTAACTGGCTCACTGATAGAACTCATACAGTTGGAGTAGGGGTATCCTTCTCCAATTGCAGAGCTGTAACCAGTGGTATTCCACAAGGTTCAGCCTGGGCTCTCTAATGTTTGGAATCCATTTATCCAATTTACATATACAAAGTGAATGTCTGTGGCTGACAAGCTATGCTGATGCCTGCAAACTGGGAGCAGTCATGCAATCACCAAATTATGTCAACATCCTACAAGAAGATCATACATGACCAAGTGAATGCTGCCACAATCATGGCCTTAAACCTCATGCAAATATATGTGATATCATTCCTTTTGGTACTGGCAATGTTCCTGCTAAGTAGCACATCAATAACAAAACTTTACGTACATACTCAGGGGTGAGAGACCTGGACACACAGGTTTACACCTATCTTACCTTAGATCACCATGTCTCCACAGTGGTAAGAAGGGCATTATATATTGCTCATGTCATAAATGAGGACACTGTTACCCAAATATGAAGTATTTATAACCTCCATGTACTCTTTCTTCACCAGGCCAATATTTGAGTGCAATGGCCATTTTGGTATGTATGTTTCCAAGTACCACTTGCAATTGCAGTGACCACAAAGGTTCCTCACAAAGGAAATTCAAGTCTTCAGCATCTGTCCTATGGGAACTGTCTGAAATCACTGTCACTTT
>NC_056742.1:505941117-505951117 GCF_019279795.1 Protopterus annectens
TTACGATCACTAGATATTAAAGGGCAAATTATTCCATTCATTCTCTTATTGGAAACTTCTAGAGTTACCTCATCTATCAATGAAAGAGGGTAACCTCTATCCAGAAAAAAATCGTTCAGCGTAATACATTCTTCCTCAAAATCTTTTAATTCACTGCACATTCTGACCGCCCTCACAAGTTGACCTTTAATAATTGCTTTCTTTAACTTATATGGGTGGGCACTTGTGTAGTGTAGGAATGAGTTAATGTAAGTATCCTTACGAAAAATAGATGAAGTAAATCTATGATTCCTTAAATCCTTCCTCAATTTCACATCTAAGTAGTCCATTTCACAGGTATCAAACTTAGAAGTGAACCTGAGGAATTCTGTTGTATCATTGAAGTAGTCTATCAGAAGATGTGCCTCATCTTCATTGCCCTTAAACAAAATAAAAATATCGTCAAGAAATCTAGTGTAGTGGCATATTCTGTCCTTCCATAATGAGTGATTCAGGACAAATTTCCTCTCCCAATATGCCATAAACAGGTTCGCCACTATGGCACCACATGGAGAGCCCATGGCGACACCCTGTTTCTGAATGTAATAATCTCTTCCAAAAACAAAGAAGTTAGAGGATAGAACTATATCTAAGAGTTCCGTAATGTTATTGATCTCCTCTTTTGGAGCATTTAATTCAGTTAGTAACAGTTCCAACCATTCAATAGCCTCCAAATGTGGTATTGAAGTGTATAAGTCGACAACGTCGACTGTTAAGAAATTGTACTCACTGTCAAAAGAGATATTATTAATGCTTCCTAAAAAACTCCATGAATCTTTACATATACTTGGAATATGTTGCAAGTATTTATTTAACAAAGTATCTATGTACTTGGCTGCTGGATATGAAATAGAGGACCTTCCATCGACCAGAGCCCTCATAGGTGGATCACCAAGATTCTTATGAATCTTGGGTATACCAAACATGACGGGCGTCCTTGGTTGAGTGATGTTAATGTATTCATAAGTATCATGGTCTATTCTTCCTTCGATGAATAGGTCCCTAAAGTAACCCTTTGTCCTCTGCACACAAATATTCATCTCATTAAGAGATGAGTGGTTATATGCAGGTGTATCCAAGATTGTTAACATTTTTTCATTATACAATCCATATTCAAAGACAACAAGCCCCCCTCCTTTGTCTGGTTTCATAACTCTGACACAGGATTCTTTAAATTGGTTAAGGGCCTGCAACTGGTCTTTTGTTATGTTAAAAGTACTTTTCGTAACCCCCTTTCTTTTATCTAAATGTCTAATATCTAGCTCACATGCATTTTCAAAGATACGTAATCCCACATGTAAAGGGGGATTAAAAATGCTCGGAAGTTTCAAAGCACTTCTTTCTTCTTCAATGGTATTACTGAATAGAAGCTTTGAATTAAGCTTCCTAACATAGCATTTAAGATCGATGAGTACTTTAACTACATCAAAATGTTTGGATGGAACAAAGTTGTACCCTAAAGAAAGCAGTTCAACCAATTCTGGCTCCAAAACAAGCGAAGAAAAATTGTATATAGTGAAGTCTCCTTTCTTGTTCTTCACCATTTTGGGGTAGTTAGAAGTGTCTAAAGGGAATATTTGGGAATTCAGTTCTTCCACTTCTTGTTCTTTTTCCTCCCCTGCTCTTGGTTCGTGGCTTTCCCTAAAAAATGCTGATGATCATTATTCAAATGAGCAACATTTGTAGGTTGTGTCTCTGGCCCCCCTATTTTGTTCTTATTCCTATTACTTCTTCTAACTACATTCCAGTTGTTAGTGGGGTTTATAAGTTCCCCCTCTTCCAATTCTTCAGTACCCTCTCTTTGGTTCCTCTCATGCCCAGAGCCCTGACTAACTTCATGAGTAACAAAATTAGCTAGTTTGGGATAGGCTGTATTGGAAGAATAAACATGTCTATCCCTAAACAATTTTCTAGACTTTTGGTTTTTCAATTTACTCATGTAAGTATCTATACTTGCAAAAATACGGTCATAGTCAAATTTAAATTTTTCAAAATGAACATACATTCTGATTTCCTCATCAATATGACCAATTTCAGCACTCAAGATATCTATATGTGCTAAATAATATTTTACAATCAACTCTAACAGGTCTAAACCTTGTTTTTGAAACAGTCCCTTTAAATCAATAAGGAAAGCATTGTCCATAATAAGCCCTGAGGGTGTAAAGTTGTTCCTCAAACCCTTAGGGACCAAATTCTCAGTAATACACTGTTTAAAATAACTTTAAGGAAGTGATGTTTTAACAATAACAGCTGATTTTAATTAGGCTGCCTGCAGTATAAAAACTGGTTGGCGCCTTTTCTGTGTTTTAGCCTCTGAGGAAGCTACCTGTATGTAGTAGCGAAAACGCTATTTATTTTGTATCTTAATAAAATTGCGTTAAGGCATTTCGACTACTTTGACTTTTGAGCACTCCTACTTGTCTCCTTTACCAACACCATCAACCACAACCGCAACAACAATTATCTATCATCTTCAATCTTCACTGACTTATCTAAAGCCTTCAACATGGTTAATCATAAACTCCTCCTACACATACTAAAATCTCTCTCACTTGACACCCCTTCCTTAACTTGGTTCACATCTTATCTTGACAACCGTCAGCAGGCAGTACTCTGGAAGAATTCACTATCTAATCTCCTACCTATCTCTTTAGGTGTACCTCAAGGGTCTATCCTAGGCCCCCTCTTATTTTCAATCTTTATTAATGACCTCCAATCAGCTATCCCTAACATCACTTGCATACAATATGCAGATGATTCTACTATAATCTGCACTGCCACCTCTCAAAATGAACTTCAGTCTCTTACGCAAAAAGCCTTTTCTTCTGTTGAAAAATGGTTCTCTGATCGTTGCCTTCTCCTCAACCCCAAGAAAACCAAACTGTTACTGTTCCCACCTACCATAAATGTACACCACTTAATTTCTCTCTCACATCCACTGATAGCACTCTCATTTCTCCTGACTCAACAACAAAATTACTAGGAATAACTGTTGACAACAATCTAAGCTTTGACTCACACATCAACAACACAATAAAAGTAGTTAACAAAAAAATTGGTTCCCTCTACAGAATCAAACCCTTCCTTACACATGAAACAAGAACCATCTTAGCTAGATCTCACCTCATCTCTACTCTTCTATATGCCTCCCCCCATCTATACTAATCTCTCCAAAAGCAACCTGAAGAAACTTGCTACATCCTACTATAATATTGCTAGATTCGCTACAGGATCCCAGTTTCGAACTCACCACTGCCTGAACCTAAGACAACTAGGTTGGCTTGAATTTACCAACAAATTAATACTTCAACAGCTCTTAATAGCTCACAAAATTCTACACCAACCAACTAAAATACCAATACTCTCTAACCTTGTTACACCTTACAAGAACATGAAACAGCTACGCTCCTCAAACAAACTACTGATTTATACTCCCAAACCTAATAACTCAGCAGGGAACTGCCTCTTTTCCAACTCTGTTGGAAAAATGTGGAACAAACTACCCTCTGATATCACATCCTTGTGTATACTCTCACTTTTTAAAAGACAACTAACTATGCATCTCAATAGTCAATGGCTTTGGCCTGTACCAACCCAGATTAACTTTCCCTCTTACTCTGTCTCTTTTTCTTACCCTACACCCTCATAACTTTCCTTTTCTTAATATCTATGTAGTGAAATGTTATCTCATATACACAGTACGACCACGGTAAAAAAAAAAAAAATGTTTTTTTATTATTATTTCTTTGTATAAAGACATTAGGACTTTTTTCTTCTTGTTTGCTCCTATCATAGTTGTACATTGCATATATTGTCTAACTTTGTTTTTTAAATTCTAATCTTGTATGGTCTATTGCTGTATAAACATGTAATATTCCATTGGAGCTTTTCTCCCCGGGCCTCTACTGAAAATGGACATATATCCAGTTAGACTAGCCTGGTCAACAAATGTAAAATAAATAAATAAATAAATAATATATATATATATATATATATATATACATATATATATATATATATATATATATATATATATATATATATATATATATATATATATATATATATATATATATATATACATATATATATATATATATATATATATATATATATATATATACACACATATACATATATATATATATATATATATATATATATATATATATACACATATATATATATATATATATATATATATATATATATATATATATATATATATATGTGTGTGTGTGTGTGTATGTGTGTTATCTAGATATATGGGGAGATACAGCGATGTATGTGTGTGTAACTATCTATCTATTTTATATATATATATATATATATATATATATATATATATATATATATTTTTTTTTTTTCATTGTGTGAGGAGCAACAGATTTGCGCTCTGCTTAACTAATTGTATGAGCATGCCCAGTGCGAGTTTTGGCTAGTTATAAACTGACTCCAGCCCACATCTAGCTGTACCTCAGTTCAGGATTTTGTGTGTTACACAATATGACAGCTGTCCCTGTTTTTGCACTTCTTTTAAATTGGCTATGATTTTCTAAAGTTGTCTTATGCAGTTAATATGTGAAAGAGGATAAAATAGTATAGCACACAGACTGACAGTCTGTGGAACACAAATTATTAATACCCCACATCCAAAAAAAAGTGGATGCTTTAAGATTAGAACCATAAACACCAGCACACAATGTGCCTGCCTTAGTCCTTTGAGCCACAGAAGCTGCTTGACAGACAATCATCATAGCATCACCTGCATTAATATGTATATTGGTTATACTGCATTACCTAAGACATACAATGTAAGATCAATGCCAATATTAGTGTCCTGAGAGTGGCTAAAATGCTCATATACCATTGATGAGTTATTGTTACAGCAGTTACAAGGGAACACTGCTGTGTTGCGGGTGGAGGAACAACACCACATGTTCTGCTGGGATACTCGATAGCCTGATTATCATTTAACCCCCTCTGTCAAACATTTCGCTTCAATGATGTACCAGTAATTTTTTTCAGTAGGACTGCATAAATACTCCATGCATGAGGCCTACTGGATACAAATTGAAACATGCTAGTGGATGAGCATCTGTAGTCCCATGTAGATGTAATTCTATCCAACTAGACCACTATACTTACTTGCATAATGTACTCGGTCCATAGCTACAATGACATAGCATAACAATCCACTATACTACTATGTAGGTTATGGACTTACCTTGCAAGTGCAGCAGTTGACACAACTGTAGTTCAGGGCTGACTCTGTCTAATGCAAGCAGTACACAGCCAATACATGGATAGGTACAGGTTGTGTGATTTGACTGGCATCAATTTTACTATCTGTATGTGAGTAGGAGTAAGGTGTCAGTCCCTAGGTCATTAGGTTGTCAGTGAATGTTCTATGCATTGTCTCTTAGCCAAAGCCAGGGCACACTGAGCATGCCTACGTCTGCCTGCAAGAACATCAGCAGGGGGTTCCTCCACTGAGTCTTCCTGTGACTGTGGATGAGGTGACCTAGGCACTGGTGGGGGGCTGTATATTGTTTCCCTTTGCTGATCCTGCTAAATCTGTTTCCACAGGATCAGATTATGAAGCATAGCACATACTGTGACTATCTGTGTACATGTGGCTGGAGTATACTCCAAGGCTCCACCAGATATACTGAGGCACCAGAACTGTGACCTCAGAAGCCCAAGCACATGCTCTATGATGTTACTAGTTTGTGTGTGTGTGCCTCATTATGGTGTTCTTTCATGGGTGTGTGTTCATTTCTGACAATTATACACATTCTGACTCCTAATATATATCCTTTTTCAGATAGCAACCAGCATTCTCTGCTAAGATATATATTAGGAGTCAGAATGTGTATAATTGTGAATGAAATACTTAATTCAGGAAGCAATTCTCTGTTTTTATCTTTGCATCATATATTGTACATGGTTGTGACACTTGTTTATGTATAACACACTGTGGGAATGTCTGCAAAAAAGTCGTTGCAGGGGAAAACATGCATCAATTTAAACAGGGGGCAAAGTGCCAAATCTCAAAATGTATTGATCCGGTGCAGTGTGAAATAATGCTGTATACAGTATTGCTGTAGCATAGACTAGATCCAGGCCTGCTGAATCTAGCTTTGTTTGTATGCTTGTTGTTTGTTTGCTTGTTATTTCCCTGAAACGCTAATTCCACCTAAAATGCAGCTTTTCAGCGCTTCTGTGGATCCCTAGTGATATCTGCATTGCTTACTGTAATTATTTCCTTGTTTCACTTGAAAGAAAGTTACTGTTTGTCATTTTTGCATTTAAGTTACCTGTAACACATTGCATTTAAGTTACCTGGCACTTGCTCACTAAGTCAGCACTAAAAAATTAAAAGCACTACACCCTCACAAACTCCCCTTGAGTACCTTGTTCGCCATTGGCCCTTTTTTCAATTATAAAGGAATTCCCAATACTATTCTAGCATGTCCAAAGGTCAGTTGTCAATCTCCTCTTCGGTCCAGCTGGTGAATCTGGGAGTCTTGAGGCAATGTTACAACTGCCTCATGTACACAGACAAACCTCTCCTCCTCCCAACAAATTCCAACACATGTGAGAGATGCAACCATATAGCCAAACTGGAGGCTAAGCTCTCTCAACTCAGTACTGGCGTAACCAGTCAGGAGGAGAAGGATACCACACTCACTACAATTCCAGTCTCACATAGACCTACCACGACAGCAAACCAAACACATAAACACACAAAAACATACTCAGAGGCTCTAAATAAAAATCTGCCTAAGCAGCAGAGACATCCAAAGCAGACACCCAAGCAACCGCTACCCCAAAACAAAACACGTGCAACACATAGCTCACAAAGCCAGTGTGCCGAACAGTCACAGCCCTTAAGGCTAAACAACACACCTGATACACTTGTAATAGGTGACTCTATCATCAGGCACACTGACTTCCCGCTCACCAGGCTGAACAAGGAGAAGGTCACGGTGAGCTGCCTGTTGGGCGCTAGGATCCGCTACATAACACACGCACTCAGGTCACTCCAAGGCAAGTACAAATATGACTCAGTCATTGTCCATGCTGGTGTGAATGACCTGAGACGTACCTCCCTGGACTACATGAAAAGAGACATAGAGGAGCTCTCTGAGCATGTTGTCCAGGCCGGTATGACCCTGACCTTGAGTAGCATCATACCCTCACCAAGAATGATGCCACAATATGAAGACAAGATGATAAATTTCAACAATTGGCTTAAGTATTGGTGTCATTCAAAGGGGATCCAATGCCTGTCAGCTTGGGATGACATGCTCGACAAGCCATGATGCTTCGCTATGGACGGCTTGCACCTGTCACCCATGGGCTTTCGGATATTGGCAAAGGCTCTTGCTACCCCCATAGTGTCTTTTTTAGGCAAGGCTCAAAAGACAAACCCACCTCCATAGGTATCACAAGGGATAAGAAACTAAGAGTAGAGCTACTCAATGCCAGAAGTCTAAACCTCAAGATGCACGCACTCGAAACTCTCCTTAGCATGGAGAACATCGATATCTGTACAGTAACAGAAACCTGGTTCAAGGCTCTTGAGAGCACCCCAGCACTACCAGGTTATACCTCATACCATGCATTTCAGCCCCAAAACTTGGAACGAACCACAAAAGGAGGGGGAGTATCAATATTCGTCAAAGATACCCACACCTCCAGGTTGGTGGCACAGCACGAAGCATCAGAGACTATCCATGTGCAACTAACAGTGGGTAAAACTGCCTTCCAATTTATAGCCTGCTACAGACCACCCTCCCAAACCCAGGAAACCCACTCGGCCTTCCTGAGAACACTGGAAAATATGAAGGTCTCTCCAAACACCATTATATTGGGCGACTTCAACTACCCAAACATAGACTGGGAGCATTACTCTAGCTCCAACACCCTAGCCCAAAGGTTCCTAGAATTTATAAACTCAAATGCTATGGAACAATTGTTACCACTTCCACAAGAGGGGAAAACATACTGGACCTGATCATCACCAACATGGGGACTCTATGCTCCAGACCAGAAGTGTATCCCTCACTGGTAAGATCAGACCATAAACTAATCTCACTGGATATTCACATCCTGACCCCACCCCCTGCCCAGAAAACCACAGTGAAAAACTTCTCTAAAGCAAATTTTACACTCCTCAAAACTGAGGTGGAATCCTTCAAAGCCCCCGGGCCTGTGGAAAATATGTCCCAGACCGCAGAATCCTTTATAAACGCATTCTATGAACACCTTCAGGAATGCATGGATCATGCAATCCCAAATAAAACCAAGACCCAATCCTCCAAAGGCAGACATCCTGTCTGGTGGACCCCAGCCATAAACAAACTATACAACAGAAGGAGGAAGCTACTACATGAAAGAACAAAATCCCAAAAAGAGAAGGCATCTCTGATCAGTATTAGCAAAAAACTACGGGCACTCATAAAATCGTCTAAGGCCAGCTTCGAGAGAAAAATTGCACAGGACACTAAGGATAATCACAAGGCTTTCTTTAGTTATGTTAGGAACCTGGGTGGGAATTCCCAGATATGCTCAGAATTAGTCCAAAATGACAACAAATACACTGAACCCACAGACATTGCCAACATCCTAGCTGACAGGTTCAGCACAAACTTCTCCCCCCCTCCCCACCAGAAGGGCAAATATCTAACCCAGCAGAGTGCTGCCCCCCTGACATCTCAGATGCTCAGGTAAGAGCCGCCCTCTCCAAAACAAAAAACACAGCATCAATGGGACCAGAAGGTGTCCCGGGCTGCATCCTACATGAACTCCAAGAAGAGCTAAACCCAAACATAAAACTACTGTTCAATCTCAGCCTTACTACAGGATATGTACCCAAAGAGTGGCGTACAGCAACAGTGGTCCCTCTCCACAAAGGTGGTGCCTCAATGAATCCTGGAAACTATCGCCCCATAAGCCTGACTTGCTTGGTCTGCAAAGCTATGGAAAGGATCATCATGGACCTCATAAATAAAGATATTGGGGACCTACAGACACTGGATCCTACCCAGTTCGGCTTTGTTAAGGGCAGATCTTGCCTCTTAAACCTGGTCGATTTCTTTGAAACAGTCATCAAGGCCATTGACGAGGGGAAGGTGCTCCACACAGCCTACCTGGACCTCACAAAAGTCTTCGATACAATACCCCACTCGGGCATTATATATAAGCTCACCAGCTTAAATATAAACTCCTATGTCACTAGATGGGTTGCAAACTGGCTCAAGGACAGAACCCACATGGTTAGAATTGCTGGAGCCATGTCAGACTCCAAACCAGTTACAAGTAGCATCACACAAGGCTCAGTCCTGGGACCTCTCTCATTCGGTATATATTTCTCAGAGGTACAGGCAAGCACAGAAGGACTGCGGCTGACCAAGTTCACAGATGACTGCAAACTGGGCGCCATAATCGACTCTTCAGCCGACACAAGCATCCTCCAAAAGGGCCTCATAGAAACAGACAACTGGTGCCAGAGCCATGGCCTCAAGCTAAATGCCAAAAAGTGTATAGTCATCCCCTTTGGCAAAAAAAGTGCCCACAAATTACCACATAGGTAGTAATCCATTAAGTACAGAAGAAGTAATTAGGGACCTGGGGACCCAAGTTGATAGCAATCTCTCATTTGACAACCACGTGGCCAAAGTGGTTAGAAAAACATTTTATATAGCCCACCTAATCATGAAGGGATTCACATCTAGATCAGGGGAGGTCATTGTGCCTCTTTACTCATCCCTCATCAGGCCCATAATTGAGTACAATGCCCCTTTTGGGATGTACCTTACCAGACACTTGCAGCAACTGGAAAGACCCCAAAAGTACCTCACCAAGAGGATCAAAGGGCTCAAACAGATGCCATATGCTGCCCGGTTAAAGAAACTCCAGCTCTACTCAGTGGCATACCGCCTGCTCAGAG
>NC_056742.1:505953617-506087805 GCF_019279795.1 Protopterus annectens
ATCTTGGTGCATGTAAAATAGAATCTACTCCCACCAAAATAAGAAAACTTTGTTTGCACAGGGGAGACAAGCTCCATGCAACCTACACCCCTGCTTGTTTTATATACTATCACTGACATTGCACATTTCTCGGGTAAGAACATATTCTCCCACCCCAAGAATTGTTCGATCTCACACACTAGTCAACACATATCAACCATCTGTTTATGTGACCGAATTCAGTCGACTAAACAGATGCAGACAAAAGCAATGGTAAATATATATGTGTGTATATGTAAATATAATTATATATAAATATATATATATATATAAACTAGATGCACAAGAGCTGTAGTGACGCGTACAATTAAGTATAGGGAGCAGGACTGTGTAAAGCTATATGGTATAGTTTAATGCAGAAAAGTACAGGGAAGAGAGAGAGACAGAGACAATACTTAGCACAATAAACATTTTCTTAAGAGAAACGAATATTTTCTCAGTGAACAGGTTGATACTTGTACAATGTTAACTAGAAAGTCCGATGATAAATAAGAGAATGAAGATCCCACATCTGCCTTCAGTGACTCCCAGAAATCTGTTTTAGCCTTATCAAGTAAATGACAGAGCATTCAATTAATGTTAAGTAGGAGGCACTGCCCTGTCTTGTAGAATGAATCTCTGTTTGCTGACCTTGCAGAATCTTTTGAGCTGCTCTGCCTTTCTAAAGCTTTGGCTCATTTTAAAAAAATGTAACAAGAATGAATAGTTTTATCCTGTCCTCTATGGCATGAATAATCATGCCTAGCACAGAGTATAGCACATGGCAATATACTGATCTGGGGCATAACCAGCGCTAACAAGGCCAGCATCTGCTGATTACAACTATGTGAAAAATAAACTACATTTATCCAGACCCTGAACAATGGAATGTTCTTAACTTCAGAACTTTAAGTAAATGCTGACTTTAAGGCATTTATATATAACTAATACAAAATACATACTCTGGTTCCAAAAAACACCTTTTTAAAGGTATTGACTACCACAACAGCCACATTGTTCTACAAAAAATTCCTAACCATTTGGCCACCATGGTCATTTGTTGTTGTATCTTATAGTCATCATAATGTTGTACAGAAAAGTTAAGAGCATTATGAAACAAAGTTGTAATCGTAAATTGGACTGTTAGACGGGCAGGTCTGATTTTCAAGCACTATTTTCTTTTAATTTCTGTAAACTGTAGACTTTTCCACAGATTTTTATATACCTTCATGTAATAGTTAACTAGTAACACATTATTTCTGGTTAAATAGTTTGATGCAACATTCTCCATGGAATACAGAAACAGTGTTTGTGTCATAGCCAGTGGTTTTGTGTGTTGAGCTAATTTTAATAAAGTTGCTCATTATCATCTCATTATACCTCAATTTGCATATCATACCAGATGGCAGAATATTTTGGGTTTTCACACACGTGCTCAGTGTGTCTCTGAAGTGGCCCACACCCCTTCACATGTGATGAGACACACTGAACAGGTGTGGAAACCCAAAATACTCAGCCACCCTGCATGATGTGCAAATTAAATCATGATGAGATGGTGATGAACAACACTATTAAAATGAGTGAACACACACATATGCAAATGAGAACACGGAGTATGGCAGAGAATTATATATTTCATGTTAAAAGACAATAACTCCAGAGTTGTTGATCGCAGGTAAAACATGTAAAACATGAAGTTACAGGGGACAGATGTCAAAAACCTGCATTGGGTAGCTGCTACACTAGTAAATCTGTATGTGCACCAGGCTGCGATCTTTGCAGGTAATCATGGTGTTATCAATCATTGCCCTCAGCGATGTCATATCCTCCATCTATACTTAACCTATCCTTACACAACACTGAAATTGTGTCCTGCTACCTTATGGACAGAGGTGCCTTACAGGAAATTGTTGAGATAGGTCTCCCTCATATTCAGACCTGTGGGATGCATGGGTATCACTCCCAAGATATCTGTGGCTTTCTGATTATTAGCTACAGGGGTCATTCAGACACCAAATGGGGAACATGGTGGTTGCATCCTAGGCATTGGCTGCAAGAATACTGTTCCAGTATCTCAGTTCCATGCTATAAAATGTGAAGAAGCATATGTGGTTCCCACATACCACAGAGAAGAGACCCAAAAGGCTGCAGGCCTTTCATGATAAAGCCCCTTTCTCTGAAGTATTTGGGGCCATAGACTGTATCCATATTGTAATAAAAACCACACCTGAGGACAAGAGAAGAAGGTATACCAGCTGTAAGGAGTTGCACTTTAACAACTGCATGGTCTGTATACACAGGATATAACATACAATGTTATCTTTAGGTCACCCAGGCAGTGTCCACAACTCCCACATCTTGAACATATGTGACTTTATCAGCGGTTTGTGTTAAGTAATTTTTACACCATAACATTGCCAGTTAATATATTTCTGTGTATGTATATATATATATATATATATATATATATATATATATATATATATATATGTATATGCCCTGGCACCTATCACAAAACCCTAGGCCATGGCAGACAATGGCTACACCTAGGCTCTATCACGGCCTCATTTCATTACTGAATATGCGTTTGACCAGCTGAAGTCCTACTTCTGCTGTCTGGATATATCTGGGGGTGACTTGCTTTATAACGTATCCCATGCAGTAAAATACTGCAGTCTGTGTTACATAACATCATTATATGCAAGAACTTAAGCAGAACAGACACATTCAGGAGAAGGTTCCAGATCCCAACAATGGAGGATGTGCCTGATGAACAGCATGTGGAGGACCCAGCTATAGGGGGGAACCTGTGAGGGAAGACGAGTCAGGTGCAGGGGAGGAGGCTATGAGGGAGGAGATGCCAGATGAAGAACCTGCAGAGGAGCTAGCTGCAGAGAAAGACTATGCCTGACAGAAGCAGATGCAGTATGCTGTGGCACTTTCTACGAGGTAGCATCTGGTTCATAATTCCATCCTCCATCCATCCATCCATCCATCCATCCATCCATCCATCCATCCATCCATCCATTTTCTCTTTTTTTTTGCACATGAGGTCAGTGTGTCACTTTAATAGTGGCAATCACCTAGAGCCAAGGTTTTCACCACTGGGTGACCAGAATTGCCACTGTAGTTCTTCCACACCACTCAATCACACCTATGGCTAGCTAAGAGTACCCAGCCCACCTACAACACGTCTTTGGAATGTGGGAGGAAACCAGAGCAACCAAAGGAAACTTATGCAACATAGGGAAGACATGCAGACTCTGCACAGAAGGTAACCCAGCTGAGAATCGAACTGAGGAACCTTTTGCTGTGAGGCAACACTATCCGTAGTACCACTGTGCTGTCCCTATAAGTTCATAATTATTGAACAGGATAAAGTGTCATACAGAAATTTAAAACTGATGCATAAAAACATTCAACCAGACTGTGCCATACTACCTCTAGAAAGGCCACAATATGCAACTGACATGGGATCCCCAAGTGAAAAAGTACAGAGAGAGGGACATAGTTTTCATCATATGCATAGGTGGAGGAAGCCATAGTAACATATGTCATCAATAGGCAGTTGTGTGAGTGGAAGCAGATTGGAACATTTTTTATGATGTCTGCATCATAGTGTTGGTGGGTTGGGAGACTGGCCAGAGACAGAGTGCTGTCTGCATTGGTAAGTAAGTCTGTGGAGGCATTCAGTGCAGACATTTGACTGAGTGCTTCCTGGGACACAGCCTCAGTAGATTTTGCAGCTGTTAGAAACTTCCAGCTGAGGCACCCACATGAAATGCATGCACCGACTGTACCCTTTCCTAGGAGGGTCACTGGTAAGATGTACTCCACACT
Organism: Protopterus annectens; assembly: GCF_019279795.1. Taxonomy (NCBI): domain Eukaryota; kingdom Metazoa; phylum Chordata; order Ceratodontiformes; family Protopteridae; genus Protopterus; species Protopterus annectens. The sequence goes on from NC_056742.1 coordinate 505,957,476, forward strand.
AGGAGAACAGGCTGTACAGTGACCACCATAAAGGCCTCTTATATGTAACATAGGAACACAACACCGACAGCACTTACCTTGAAACATGCATCTGACAGTCACATTATCTCATTTCAAAACTCCATAAGGCAAACCTCCACAGAATCCAAAATTCTAGTAACATGTAACTCCACTGTGAGACTTGCAGCATTCTCCAGACTGTACAAAGACACAGTTAAGGTGCGAGAATTCCCCACATCATGCAGGTGCACACATCATGCAGGTGCACCCATCATGCAGGTGCACACATCAGGCAGGTAGACACATCATGCAGGTAGATACATCATGCACGTGCACACATCATGCAAGTGCACACATAATGCAGTTAGACGCATCATGCAGGTGAACACATCATGCACGTGCACACATCATGCACGTGCACACATCAAGCACGTGCAAACATCAAGCAGGTGCACACATCATGCATGTACACACATCAAGCAGGTGCACACATCATGCGGGTAGACACATGCAGGTGCACACTTCATGCAGGTGCAAACATCCTTGCACCACAAGTACAGATATGACACAGTCATAGTTATTATTGGTGTAAATGACCTGAGACATACCTGTGGGTGTAAATGACCTGAGATGTACCTGTGGGTGTAAATGACTTCAGACATACCTCTGTGGACTACATGAAGAGTGACATGATGGAGCAGTTAGAATACCTGTTCAAAGTAGGCATGAACCTAAGCTTGAGTAACATTTTACCATTACCAAAAGAAATGGTGCAATACTAACAAAAGGCTATTGACTTCAGGTATTGGCTGAATTTCTGGTGACATTCAAAGGGACTCTAATATATTTCAGCCTGGGACAGTCCTAACTGCTTTGCCAGTGATGGTCTATACCTATTGACCCCAAGGCTTTTGTATATTGGCAAAAATCCATAGTGCCTCTTTTAAGCAATGGCCATCCTCAAAATCTTCAAACATAACAAAACAAATTGTGGATAGCATAAATGTATTGCTGCAAAGTTCTAGAAGCCATAACAAAAACTCTACTCCCTACAAGCTCTTTTAACCTGGAAAACAGTGCTATATGCATTGCTGCACAGCCATGGTTGAAGATAATTGAGAGCGCCCCATAACTGCAAGGGTTAAATGCCTCCTACAAGCTTAGGCCCACCACATTAGATGGTGCTAAAACTGGTGGTGCCTCCATATTTGTATAAAGATACTGCAAAGGTGTTGGTGTTTCCATATTTTTATAAAGATACTGCAAAGGTGGTGGTGTCTCCATATTTGTATAAAGATACTTCACCTTCAGACTAGTTAGACAGACAAGATAACAATCCTCCACATCCATTTTGCTATTAACATGACCTGTTGTAACATCATGGCTATCTGTAGGACCCCCACTATGTCCTCCTCAGTCCATACTTTTACTTAAGTAGTACAGCGTCCCTGTTATTACTAGGGTTGTGGTAACCAGGCCCAGGGATTTGATTATTCCACTGTATTCTGTACTCATCAGGGCGATCATTGCATGTAATGTCCTCCTCAGTATGTACTTTTCCAAACATTTGACACAAATAAAATACCCACAGTGATTTCTTACTAAGAAAGTCAAGGGCCTAAATAATGAAAACTATGTAGACCATCTCATAGCCTTGCCCCTCTCCTCGGTGTTGCACAGGTTACTAAGGGTTGATCTCCTCCACTGCCTCAACTGACCCTATCCTTTCAGACCTACTGCACATTTACAAGTCCACTTGCAGTATAAAACACCCATTCAAGATATCTAAATCTCTTTTACAACTTAAATAGAACATGTTGGAGGGACAGGTTTGTATAACAGCGAATGCCATCATCCTCGTCTCCATATAAAGTGATGTACTTGTCTTACTCTTCTCAAATACAGTCTGGATGAATGGATGGGTAATGGATGAGTAACTGCAAATTCACTCCTGGTTTAGCACGTGCCCCTCATAGATATGGACAGCATGTAGAAGTTCTGCTCTTGGTTATTCATACTTAAAATATAAGGGCTAAAAACATCATGGGAATGTATTGCTTGGCTTTGAAAGATCACAAAGGTTGAATAGCCTAGTAATTACCTTATAAACCTATGAACCTGTAGAAATGGATGGAATGTTATGTAAGCATAAGGGGGAGGTCAAAGGAGAAGATATAAGTGTCATATGCATTAGAAGAGAAAGCAGTTTATCTACAAAATATTTGCATTCATTTACAAAGAAATAAGCTTAAATATTAGCTACCCTAATACAGTGCTCTGGTATAAGCACCAAGTGAGAATCATGTTATTATCTTGACTTAGGTGGCTAAGCCATTCCATTTTCTTTAAAATTTGTGCACTTCTTAACCTTTTGCAAGAGGGTATTAAAGTTTGTTCAGAATGTTGAGTGGTCTTTTACATTTCTAATGATGGACTTTGGGTCCTAAAATGGAAAAGCTGTACTTCATACATTGCCTTTGCCTTTTAGTGAAGTAATATGAAGAGGCCGGTTAGGTACATGACTGAAGTTTATAGGATCTTTTCCTTGTTGAGAGTCTATCTCCCAGATATGTAATCCTATACAACTTTAGAGGCTTGTGTACTGGGGATCAAAGCAGTATTTTCAGTCTTTGCTGGACTGAAAGCCATTTTGCCTTTTTCAAGAGGCAGCAGTGATGTTCGTATGGAGGCTAGAGCAATAAGTCAGCACATCATATTTTATGTGACTTGAAGAGAATGCATATTCTTTCTGAAGAATAAACAATGACTGGGAAACCATAATGTAATTGTGACTATAGGATTTCCTTTCCTCTGGTCTCTCTGGTAGCTGTGGAAAGACTGTGAGAATTTTACTCCTTGGAAACATATTTTTTTGCCTGCATTCATTTTTTGGGTTCATCCTTACACTTTTTGTTGCAGTACGTTGTATTGTCATTTATAGATTCATAAGTTAATAAACGGGTACCAGACAATCAGTCTGTAGGCCATTACAAGCCTAACTAATAAACCATCTAGGTAAGTAGTGGCTAGCCAGTCTATAGACTAGCACAAGCCTAGATAATTAACCATCGAAACACAAGACAAACTGTCCAAATATCAAGGTTTATCTTGAAGTTAGCTGCGAGGGGGGTACTACTCTATTTGATACCTAGTGGTGGTTTGTTACTGAGGCAGGTGGTACACTAGGACATGATGTAAATCTATTATGTCATCTCTTATTTATCTGTAGAAGAAGGTTTACATTACTTAACTGGGCATTTGATAAACCATTTATTCTTTCAAGTAACAGGAGGCCAAAGAATATTGAGTTGATCATGGCTCAAAAGGCTGGACACAGACCACCATAGAAGATATTATAAAACAGCAAGTATGGGCAGAAGGCTGCCAGCTTATCCAGAGTTTTTGATGATACTGATATTTTTAGTTATGCATCTTTAAGGTCTTTCAAGGTGAGTGGTATGTCCCAATAAAGACATGTCAAAAGAGGCATTACATTCAATAGTGAGTTTGAGAAATTAATACTGAACAGAGCAAGCTTTAACACCAAGCCATGTGGTACACAACTGATATATATATATATATATATATATATATATATATATATATATATATATTTTTTTTTTTTTTTTTTTTTTTTGAGAGAAGGCACCTGCAACTCTAAGCGCACAGCTTCTGTCACACAACCACTTGTCACAATGCACAACATTCAGACTTACAAGTTTGCTAATAATGCCTGCATAGGAATAGTATTAAAGGCCCTGAACAGGTCCAAATATGCTGTAAGTGCTGCACAGCTATCTACTGCTTCAATGACATTTTCAGTGAAATAAACAGTTAATTTAGCAAGAATTCTCTTTATCAAAGCTGAACTGATGACAGCTCAAGGTTAAAAGATTATCAATGTCCAGATCACTGAAATCTGTGACAAGAGGTTCCATAAATTTGCATATGAGGCTAGCAAGACAAATGGGTAAACAGTTACAAGGGTCTGAGTTTGGGCCACCAATGTATAAATGCAATACTGTGGTTGTTTTTCAGACTTCTGAAATGTAATCAGTGGATAGGATTAAATGTGAAGTACAAGTTCAGATGGGTTGTGATAATCAGTTAACTTAGTATGCTCTCAGGAGCTGAGGTCCATGTTGCATAATAATTATAGGGAGACTGAGGAACATGTTCTATAATAATTATAGGGAGGTTGAGGTACATGTTACATAATAATAATAGAGGGACTGAGGAACGTATTCCATAATAATTATAGGGCGGCTGTGGTACACGTTCCATAATAATTATAGGGGTGCCAGAGGTACATTTTCCATAATAATAATTATAGGGGGGCTGAGGTACATGTTCCATAATAACTATAGGGCGGCTGTGATAAATGTTCCATAATAATTATAGGGGTGCCTGAGGTACATGCTCCATAATAATTATAGGGAGTCTAAGCTACATTTTCCATAATAATAATTATAGGGGGCGGAGGTACAAGTTAAATAATAATTGTAGGGGTGCCTGAGTTACATGTTACATAATAATTATAGGGGGACTGAGAAACATGTTCCATAATGATTTTAGGGTGGCTGTAGTACATGTTCCATAATAATTATAGGGGTTCCTGAGGTACATGTTTCATAATGATTATAGGGGGAACTGAGGAACATGTCCCATAATAATTATAGTGAGTCTGAGGTATATGTTCCATAATTATAGGGGGCTGAGGTACATGTTCCATTATAATTGTAAGGGTGCCTGAAGTGCATGTTCCATAATAATTATAGGGAGGCTGAGGTACATGTTCCATAATAATATTAGGGGGCATAAGGTACATGTTCCAAAATAGTTATAAGGATCTGAGGTAAATGTTCCATAATAATTATAGGGTGGCTGAGGTACATTTCCCATAATAATTATAGGGGGGCTGAGGTACTTTCCCACAGTAATTATAGGGGGGGCTGAGGTTCATGTCCCACAGTAATTATAGGGTGGCTGAATTAAATGTTCCATAATGATTATAGGGGAGCTGAGGAATATGCTCCATAATAATTATAGGGGTGGGGCTGAGGTACATGTGCCATAATAATAATATGGGGGGATGAGGTACATGTTCCATAATAATCATAGGGGGCTGAGGCACATGTTCCATAATAATTATAGGGGTGCCTGAGGTACATGTTCCCTAATAATTATAGGGGTGGGTGAGGTACATGTTCCAAAATAATTATAGGTCGGCTGAGGTACATGTTCCACAATAGTTATAGAGGGCTGAGGTACACATTCCATAATAATTATAGAGGTGCCTGAGGTATATGTTCCATAATGATTATAGGGGTGGATGAGGTTCATGTTCCATAATAATTATAGGGGTGCCTGTGGTGCATGATCCATAATTATTATAGGACTGCTGAAGTACATGTTCGATAATAATTATAGGGGGACTGAGGTACATGTTCCATAATAATTATAGGGAGGGCTGAAGTACATGTTCTATAATTATCATAGGGGTGGCAGAGATACATGTTCCATAATTATTATAGGGGTGCCTGAGGTACATGTTCCATAATAATTATAAGGTGGCTGAGGTACATGTTCCATAATAATTATAGGGAGACTGAGGTACATGTTCCATAATAATTATAGGGGGGGGCTGAGGTACATGTTCCATAATTATTATAGGGGTGGCTGAAGTACATGTTCTATAATAATTATAGGGGGGCTTAGGGTACATGTTCCCTAATAGTTATAGAGGTGGCTGAGGTACATTTCCCATAATAATTATAGGGTGGCCAAGGTACATTTCCACAGTAATTATAGGGTGGCTGAGGTAAATGTTCCATAATAATTATAGGGGTCTGAGGAATATGCTCCATAATAATTATAGGGGTGCCTGAAGTACATATTCCATAGTAATTATATGGGTGCCTGAGGTACATGATCCATAATTATTATAGGGTTGCTGAGGTACATGATCCATAATGATTATAGGTGGGCTGAGGTACATATTCTATAATAATTATAGGGGGGCTTAGGTACATGTTCCCTAATAGTTATAGGGGTGTTGGAGGTACATTTCACACAATAATTATAGGGGGGGGCTTAGGTATATTCCACAGTAATTATAGGGGGGCTGAAGTCCATGTTCCATAATAATCATATGGTGGCTGAGGTACATGTTCCATAATAATTATAGGAGAGTTGAAGCACATGTTCCATAATAATTATAGGGGGGCTGAGGCACATGTCCCACAATAATTATAGGGGGGGGCTGAAGTACATGATCTATTATAATTGTAGGTGGGGGCTGAGGTACATGTTCCATAATAATTATAGAGGTGGCTGAAGTACATTTTCCATAATAATCATGGGGGGGGGGGCTAAGGCATATGTCCCACAATAATTATAGGGGGGCTGAGGTTCATGTTCTATATTAATTATAGAGGTGGCTGAAGTACATTTTCCATAATAATTATAGGGATGCTGAGGCACATGTCCCACAATAATTATAGGGGGGCTGGGGTTCATGTTCCATATTAATTATAGAGGTGGCTGAAGTACATTTTTCATCATAATTATAGGAGGGCTCAAATGCATGTTCTTTAATAATCATGGGGGAGCTGAGGTACAAGTTCCATAATAATTATAGGGGGGGGGGGCTGAGGAACATGTTCCATAATAATTTTAAGGGTGGTTGAGGTACATGCTCTATAATAATTTTAGGGGTGGCTGAGGTACATGTTCCATAATAATTATAAAGGACCCTGCGGTACGTGATCCACAATAATTACTGGGGTGCCTGACGTACATCATCCATAATAATTATGGGCGTTGAGGTACATGTTCCATAATAATTACAGGGGTATCTGAAGTACATGTTACATAATAATTATAGGGGGGCTGAGGCACATGTTCCGTAATATGTATGGGGGACTGAGGTACATCTTCCATAATAATTGTAGGGGTGCCTGAGGCACATGTTACATAATAATTATAGGGGGGGGGGCTGAAGTACTTATTCTATAATAATTATGGGGGTTGCAGTACATGTTCCATTATAATTATAGGGGGGGCTGTGGAACTTGTTCCATAATAATTATAAGGGTGGTTAAGGTACCTACTCTATACTAATTATATCGGTGGCTAAGTTACATGTTCCATAATAATGATAGGGGTGGCTGAGGTCTATGTTCCATAATAATTAAAGGGGGGATGAGGTACTTGTTACACAATAATTATAGAGGGGCTGAGGTACATGTTCCATTATAATTGTAGGGGTACTGAGCTACATGTTCCATAACACTTATAGGAGGGCTGAGATACATGTTCCATAATAATTATAGGGGGTTGAGGTACATGTTCTACAATAATTGTAGGAGGACTTAGGTATGTGTCCTATAATAATTATAGCGGGGCTGAGGTACATATTCGTTAATAATCATGGGGGAGCTGAGGTACATGCTCTATAATAATTATAGGGGTGGCTGAGGTATATGTTCTTTAATAATTATAGGGGGCCCTGCATTACATGTTCCATAATAATTATAGGGGGCTAAGGTTGTTGGGGTGGTAAAATATTAACTGTTGATTGTGTAAATATTGCACCAAGTTTGCTAACTTGGATCTTGCAGTACATTATATTGATTTGCAGTCCTCATGCATGGTGCACCTTATCTCATCAGATGTTGGCCATTACATTTCCTAACTTATCCTAACCCCTCCCTCCCACACCGATTTCCCTTTCGCTTCACCCTTTCCTTCCTGCTTGTATGATTTTCATTCTTGTAATATTATAATTCTTCTTTAAATTGCTGTTTCATTTGTCATTCCATTCCTTTCCTTCTTCTACTCAGTTTCCCCCATATGTTCCCCATGTGCAAGAACCTCTTGTGTATTCTTTGCCCCTGTATTATTTTGTCCCCTTCCCATTTTAAGTGATGACAGTTTTAACTTCAGTACTGAGGAGTCTGATAATGTTCATTTCTGCTTTTCCGATGCCATCCTCTTTTTTATGCTCCATTTACAGAATTCCAAGTATGTCCCATTTTCCTTGTCTTCTGTATGAACCCGTTTGTTCTTTATGTACCCTACTCTTTGCTCCCTTCTACACAAACAAGTTACATATCATTAGCAATTTTTTTTGTCTGTTCTTTGGATTGATTTTGATGTCTACCCAAATGTATAACATGAGGTATATTATGAACCTTATAGCATCATTTTTAGCCTAGAAAGTGAATATTCTGCTTGTTGCCTTATTTAACAGAGAGCTTACCTTTTCCCTCTGTTTTCCCAGCTGCTATCCCTCATTCCTTAAATATTATGTACACTCATAGGCCTAAATACTTCTCACCATTCAAGCATGTTATCCTCCATGGTCTCCACTGGAGTGGTGCTCTACCCTAGTCAATACATTTAAATAAATAAATAAGGATTTAAGTTAATATCGATCAATAAAACTGTAGACCAAAACTCATAGGGATTATCATTTGAGGAACCATTTCCTGTACTGACATATTCTCAGACAGAACAGCAATTTTGCTGAGGGCAAGCCTCATTTGAGACAGTACTTGCAAAATGTAGGTCTGAAAGTGGACAATGCAGGAAATATTTGTCCATCAGTACTTTCATGTAAAGGTCACCATCTAGAGTACCCCCTTTTAAAACATGATAAACCTCAACTTATCATGTTGTGGAATTCTAAGTATAAAATAAAGTAAACAGGGATAGTTCCAATATATACTTCAGCTTTGTCACACAGTCTGTGCCCCCAGTGTAAATAACTCCCTTATTGCAGGGTAAACTTAATTTAGCTGTCGTCAATAGATGGGAAGATTTCCTAAAATAGCTAAATGAAATATTTTCCAGAAAGTATATCAGTTCATTTGACTTTCTTTTCAGAATAATCCTTTTTTTGGCAGGGTACACTCAAATGTTCAACTGACTGAACTTTGCTTAAAATGTAGAAGTCTCAGTTTTCTTTTTTTAGTTTGCTTGCAGATTGTTCAATCCTAAATAACAATTTCTGAAAGAGTTTTACCCTTGTAAAGCTATTTCAACTCAAGTGACAGGAATTCTGTCTACATAAAGAATATCTTCAAGAGCTATTTATGAAGTAGTTCATCTCATTTTATATACTGAAAAGGGAGCATGAAGAGTTGGTTTCCTTTTGCTGCAGAAATATATGGGACCATGTGGAAGGCGGACATATAGATAGACAATGCACTGTGCCAGCATTTTGGGTACATAAGCAGTGAAATATGACATATAAGTCTCTTTTATTCTGCTGTAGTTTCCTTTATTTCATAACTAACAAATGTATGTATGATAGTAAATGCACATTACTTAATTTCTGTTCATGTATATTACTGAGTGTCTGTTGTAAAATGTTTGCAAAATGTCAGAGCTTTTCTCCCTGGGCCGATGCTGAAAAGGGTTTTTTCTATAAACCTAGTCAGACAAACCCAGCAAGCAAAAACAAAATAAATAAAAATAAAACTGTAGGCAGCACCATAAACTCCTTGTCTTTGATGTTTTATTTGTCCTTTATTGAATGGGTTTGTCACACTAGGCTAACAGCCTCTTTTAAGGGAGACCCAAGGTGGTATTTATACTAATAGGGGAAATTTGGCCAAGCTATCAAAGAACTTACCCTGCTTTTTGCAATAGGTGCCATGGGATCTTTTGCATCCACTAGAACCAGCACCATTTAAGCAGATGGGGTCTTGGTTTAATGTCTCATCTGAAGGATAGCTCTTCGCAGGAGTGCAGCAAGAGTCTCGTTTTTCTTCTCCTACCCCCAAAATGTAAATAACACAGAAATTAAAAAAGCAACAAACCTTAGAAAGTAATGACTTATGACACCTTTCCAAAACACAAGCCATTGATGCTGAGTATAATCACCTACATTTCTGACCAACAGCTAATTGATTGCAGCAGCATGGCTAAGCAGTAAGTTAGCAGCCCCACTAGAAGACTCTGTTTCTTGGGTAGGAGAGGAATAAATCCTGATGCCGACACCGAGATGAATTAATGCCCAGCCTTGTTTGTGCAGAGGCCAGTAACAAAGAAAAAAGCAAAAGAATGCATTTGAGTGTAGACACTCTATTGGGACCAGAAATGCATGGCATGCAATCCATCAAAAAACATACTTGAGATAAATGCAAAAGAGAAAAACTGTCTACGTCTAACAATAAGGACACAATATGTGATACAAAGTTGAATGCTCAAATAAAACAGGAAATGCAAATTATAATAATAAAGGTGGACAAGCATTCACTGAAGTGTGAAAATGTGTGTGCGTGTCTGTGTATGCCTGTATATGTGTGTGTGTCTGTGTATCTGTGTGTGTGTGTGTGTGTGTGTGTGTGTGTGTGTGTGTGTGTGTGTGTGTGTGTGTGTGTGTGTGTGTGTGTGTGTGTGGATGCGTGTGTGTGTGTGTGTGTGTGTGTGTGTGTGTGTGTGTGTGTGTGTGTGTGTTTATGCCTGTGTGTGTATGTGCATATATGTGTGTGTGTGTGTCTGTGCCTGTGTGTGTGTATGTGCATATGTGTGTGTCTGTGTATCTGTGTGTGTGTGTTTGTGTGTGTGGGAGTCTGTGTGCGTGTGTGCATGTGTGCTTGAGTGCGTGTGTCTGTCTGTGTTTGTGTGTGTGTCTGCACGTGTGTATCTGTGTACGTGCGCGCGCGCATGTGCCTGTGTGTATGTGCCTGTGTGTGTATGTGCATATGTGTGTGTGTGTGTGTGTGTGTGTGTGTGTGTGTGTGTGTGTGTGTCTGTGTGCATGTGTGATATGTGCTTGTGTGCATGTGTGTCTCTGTGTATCTGTGTGCGTGTGTGTGTATCTGTGCAGCCATGTGTGTGGGTGTGTGTGCATATGTGTCTGTGTGCATTCCTGTGTGTGTGTGTGTGTGTGTGTGTGTGTGTGTGTGTGTGTGTGTGTGTGTGTGCATGTGTGTATCTGTGTGTGTGTGTGCACTCGCACGTGCACGTGTGTATGTGTCAGTGCGCACTTGTGTTTGTGTGTGCGTGTCTGTAGGTATGTGTGTAGTAGAATCAATATCAGAACATCAGTGCCTACTACATCAACATGCCATACATAAAAAAATGAAAACCATTAAAACTGCTAAACTCATCAAAAAAGGAAGTAAACAAATACATTTTTTTTTTTGCACAGAGACAAACCCCTCTGTTCATACACACATCAGCAACAATAAAGAATCCATATCTGAGAACACACAACTGTGGGATAAAGGTCTAAATCACTTACCTCGCTGTCTTTTGATCATGCAAAATCATCCTCCAAGTTATCAAGTTATGACCATGAAAATATATGGCACATGAGTATCCATCAATTACATGCACACAAGCAACAAAACTAAACTGATGTAATTGGCTCAATGAAATCTTTTGCAATTACATCTCAATGAACTATGCCCTGAAGAAACACATATAGCTCTCTATGTGTGCACGTGCAGCACACACACACACGCACGAACACACACACACACACACACACACACACACACACACACACACACACACACACACACACACACACACACACACTCATTTTTTTTTTCCACTGAAAAGTGAAAAGCCAGTACAGCTGATCAAAAATTAGCTATTCAAAAACTACAGAATTCTTCTTTTTGTGAGATAGCAAAACAGAAGATCATATTTTTTTCCCAGTGTAATGCAAGCTCATACTTGGTATAAAAGTGTTGCACGGGTTGTGGGGGATGTGCAAGATGTGATTTTTACTGTTGGTGCTTTGTTACTCAACCTTTTAACTTCAATTACTTCATGATTCCATGTTTGCAGATGACATTGTGATCTGTAGTGAGAGTAGGGAATAGGTGGAGGAGACCCTGGAGAGATGGAGATATGTTTTAGAGAGAAGAGGAATGAAGGTTAGCAGGGCTAAGACAGAATATATGTGTGTGAATGACAGGGAGGATAGAGGAATGGTGAGGATGCATGGAGTAGAGGTGGCGAAGGTGGATGAGTTTAAGTACTTGGGGTCAATAGTTCAGAGTAACAGTGAGTGTGGAAGCGAGGTGAAGAAGAGAGTACGGGCAGGATGGAGTGGGTGGAGAAGAGTGTTGGGAGTGATTTGTGACAGACGAGTACCTGTAAGAGTGAATGGGAAGGTCTACAAGAGGGTAGAGAGACCAGCTATGTTATATGGGTTGGAGACAGTGGCATTGACAAAAAGGCAGGAGTTTGAGCTGGATGTGGCAGAATTAAAGATGTTAAGATTTGCACTGGGTGTGACAAGGGTGGACAGGATTAGGAATAAGTATATTAGAGGGTCAGTCCAGGTTAGAAGGTTTGGAGACAAAGCCAGAGAGGCACGATTACATTGGTTTGGACATGTGCTGAGGAGGGATGTAGAGTATACTGGGAAAAAGATGCTAAGGATGAAGCTACCAGGTAACAGGAAAAGAGGAAGGCCTAAGATAAGGTTTATGGATGTGGTGAGAGAGGACATGCAGGTGGTTGGTGTGATAGAGCAAGATGCAGAGGACAGGAAGAAATGGAAACAGGTGATCTGCTGTGACGACCCATAATGGGAACAGCCGAAAGAAGAAGATGATGATGATATATATATAATATAATCTATATATATATATTATTTTTTGTTACTTTATCCAAAAGTCTGCCTGCTTCTCTTTCTTACTCACATGCACTCACTTACTTTTTCTGTCAGCCTATGCCTCCCCACACACACACACACACACACACACACACACACACACACACACACACACACACACACACACACACATATATATATATATATATATATATATATATATATATATATGCACATATATATATATATATATATATATATATATATATATATATATATATATATATATATATATATATACACACACACACACACACACAGGCGCACACACACTCACACACACGCATACACACACACACGTGCACACACACACACACACACACACACACACACACACACGCGCGCGCGCGCACGCGCGCACACACACACACACACGTGAGAGCACACACACACACACACACACACAACGCCCTGCCATATGCTTATTTTCTATTCGTTGAATTCTGGGATGTACAAACTTTGTGTCTAATGTTTGGGGTGCATAACTGACTTAGTGCTTAGTATATCTGTGTTAGTGATTTTGTTTTACTAATTGTAGTTTTGACATATTTTGGTCCTAGAAAGTTAGACAGTTGAAAGACTCGGATCAGGTGTTTGCATTGTTAAGAATCTTATGAGGGTAATGGAGTCTGAAACTGTAATGTGTGTCATTACTTTCTAACTTCTCTCTTTAATGATTTTCCAGTACAAACGTATGAGGCCAAACAGAGGACATTCAGTAACCATCAGTACTTTTTTTTTTTACTCGGGAAATGTTTATTACAATTTTTTCCATATCAGTACTTTTTAGAGGTATGAATGTGAAATCTTCGATGGCTGAGGCCTATTACTTGATAGAGGATACATGTATTTGCATAAGTCTCTGCTTTCACATGTTAAAGTCATTTCTGTACAAATCACATACCTTTTACTTACTTATATTACCAAGTAACAACTTGCAAGGATATGCTATTCATTTGTATTACTACACAATTCTGTTTTAACACTACAGGTTCATCACTTGTAAATCTGACAGTTGCTGCAGTTTTAGTTCAGGGGTGACTCTGTCTGATACTAGGAGCACACAGCCATTATATGGGGTGCTAATGGCTGTGAGCATTGCCTGGCATCAACATCACTATATATATGTGTGCAAGATGAAGATTTTACCCCCTTAGGTAGTGAGTGAGTGTACCATGTGTTGTCTCTTAGTCAATGTAAGGGCATATTAAGCTTGCCTACATCTGTCTACACTCACAGCAGCTGCTGGTTTTCCCTCTGACTAGTCACCTGTATGTGACTGTGGTGACCTTGGCATTGGTGGTGGGATGTATGCCCCTTCCCCTTGTGGATCCAAGCTGTTATCTCATGGTGATGTTGTGAAGCATGGCACATACTGTAAAGATTTCAGTACATGCACATGGATTGTACTACAGGACTCCTCCAGATGTATCTCGGCAGTAGAACTGCGACTTCAGCAGCCCAAATGCATGCTTTGTGATATTTCTGGTTTGTGCATGTGCCTCATTATGACATTCTTCAACAGCTGTGTGTGCATTTCTGATGGGCATCATCAGCCACAGTTCCAGTGTATAGCCTGCATCCCCTAGTAAATGACCAGGTGGGATATCACCCCTAATTAACATCTGATACAGCAGGGAGGTGTGCCAGATATGTGAGTCATGGTAACTGCCTGGGTTGCCAGCACACACATTCAAAATAATTTCCTTAGCATTACACAGGACTTGGGAGTTAATTGAGTGGAAGCCCTTTCTATTTATGTAGACCCTTCCCTGTTCCCTGGGTGGTGCCTTGATTTCTATGAGTGTACAATCTATGGCACCGAGTACTTCAGGCTAGTGTTATACAGAGTAGAACTCCTGGATATTTCTGTCTCTGTCCTCAGGAGTATGGGGAAAATATATGTTGTCCCTGGCATATTGGAGTATAGTGTTCAAGAATTGATGGAGGATCCTGGATGGTGATGCCTGTGACACCCCCAGCATGCCCCCTATTGGTCTCTGAAAGGTTCTTGTAGCTAAAATTCTAACTGCTAGACATACCTTTGTTTCTTTGGTATTGGTTCCTATTGGTTTGCCCTGGGTCTAATAAGGATGACAGACATTGCAGAGTTCTTGTAGTGTGTCACTATCTACTCTGTAGCACTCTACAATTTCCACCTTATGCAGATTGTGATAAGATAACAGGGGTCTGAAAACTCTCCTTCTTGGCCGTGGTCTATTAGCAGCAGCAGTAGCATAGACTTCAGCCTGTTGCACATAAACATGAATTAAAGCAACTGCAGCCCCTAACATTTTGTGTAGACTCCTTTACATGTCTGCATTCCAATAGGTTTTGGAATTCACAGGGAAGCCTGCACTAAGTACGCACAATTGCTTTATAGCTTGTTGAATAGTTCCTCCACTGTAGACTGGTTGATTAACACACTGTTCAGCTGCTTGTGTTGTAATTAGCATGCCATGGTGTTTACCATGGTTGTGTGACAGTACGCACTGTGTAGAGCCACTTACTGAATACAAAACAATGCGTTACCATGTGCCCTTCTTGCCATGATGCGCACACAGTGTTAGCAGACCATGTAGGGTTTATTGAATCTACCCTTAAGTTTTAAGAATATAAGGCAATAGTCCAATAGAGTTGTTTACCAACACCTCAAAGATAATATCAGCTTCAGATTATGGCTTTGCATGCCACCTTTATTATGAATGAAGAGCATTTTTGAATGATCAATAAGAAATCTAAGACAAGTGGGACTTTTTAGTGAAAGTTATGATAACAGTTTTTTTTTTTTGGTGCACTGAAGCAGTGTAGACAATAATCAGTTGTGACACACAATGCTACCCAGGTTTTGGTCTAAACAGTGGAATAATTTAATATTATCTGGACATGATTAGCACAGTTTGACAAACGGTGATAGAACTGTTCAGATCTATGGATATCATTTCTGCTGCTGGAACAGAAATCTTTGTATTGGACAAATGTATGCACTGTGTTTACAAATTGTACTTTTCTCTGAATTCATTGAAGAAGGTTGGGGTACAGCTTGTCCCTGAATTAAACACTATTAATTAATTAAACTAATTTGCTGTTTATTTAGTCTTCTGATTACAGCTTTGTGCATATAGATGGAATGTTTGCTATTCTTGCAAGGATGACATAAATAAACATTTTTCCTGTTGATTAAAAGCAGATACAAAGGAAAATGGATAGAGAATTAGAAAAAAAGCAAAATGTTGGTTAGCTATTGTCAAAGCATTTATACTGCAAAGAGTCCCCTGAGAAAAGAAACTGATGTGACTTAAAGACAGGAATTGGAGTAACATGCTTTTTATGCATTGCAAGTACATCCTTTATAGCAAAGGCACTTTTTGAGAACAAACATTTTGAAATTTAACTAACAGTGAAAGTTTTTCAGCTATAATCTTGTTGCTTTGTGTTGCTGTTCACTACAGTCTGAATTTTAAAACGTGCTGCTTTATACTGCTGTTCACTTTCTATTAGATTAGAAAGAGTTTTAGGACTATGATATAATATTTCTTCATTAAGGAAAAAGGTACAAGACTTCACTAGTGTGGCAGTTCAGTTTATATGAAAGATTGAGCACATTTAAAAATAAATACACAAACAACTAGAAAGAAATATAAACATTTGGTATTAAACATCTGCCTGTATTTCACTTAGTGCTGAGTCAATAAGTTATTTAATATGTCTCATCAGTTGCCACAGAAGATTTAAGCATTTTATCATTCAGAAACCTTCATGCCCTCACAGGTCATCAAGTTACTACAAAGAATGCTGAACAATTTGGGGTAGAGCCCCTGGGGTTCAGAAGGGCTTAGCATGATTTGGAAGCCTTATCTCAGAAGGTTTCTGAATCACAATAAATCTGTTTGATCTTTTGACCACTCTGCACTGAGGTTTGTCCTCACAGCAGCCTTAGCGTGCACAGCAGTCTCGCTGGGAAACCGCATGTTAGTGCGGAGGTCTGAGGGGTGAGGCTGATGCTTATTAGGCATGTGCTGTCCTCAAGAAGTGTCCACAGCTCACAAATCTGCTCAGCTGAGAAAAAATTTTCAATAATAAGAAAAAAGGAATACCGTCAAAAACATTGCACGTTTACTCCTATGGAAGTACTTGTAATGTAAGGTAAGTGCAACAGAACCAAGGAGGAGAGGGTGTCAGCATATGCTCAACTGTAAGGGCATGAATGAGGCTCTGTGTGTGTGTGTGTGTGTGTGTGTGTGTGTGTGTGTGTGTGTGTGTGTGTGTGTGTGTGTTCATAGGTGATAGGTACTTACTATTCTATTACTATGGGAGGGCCTTAAGAAGCTTAGCCTTACATTTCCATGGCAGATTTAGTCCTTATATTTTGTGAACAAATAACCTATAGATAGGTAGAACAATGATATGTTAGGGCATTTACATGTTGCCCCTATCTATGAGGGTTAAGGGTGCTAATCCAGAGGTGAGTTTACAGTTACCCATCCGTTCATTCAAATTACGGATTGAACAGAGTAAGAAAAGTACTTTGCTTAATGTCGAGTAGAAGATTGTTCCAAATAAGCTGAGTCATCTGTGATACAAGCATATCCTTCCAGCATGTTCCGTTTGTGTTGCCAAAGAGATTGAGATCCCTAGAGTGGAGTGTCTATGGAGTTGAGAACATATAATAGGCCTGACAGGGCAGGAATGTTGAGGCTCTGTACCTGAGAGAGAGGTCATCTCTTAGTATCCTGAAGGATACTGAGAAGCGGGACAAGGCTTTGAGGTGATCCATATAGTTGTTAATGATTTAGGCTCATGATTTTCATAGTGAGGCAGCCTTGTGGTCTTTTCAGTAGTGTGTGTGTGTCTGTCTGTCTGTCTGGAGGGTCAGAACTGATAAAGCAGTATTTGATTCAAGATATTATGGTAATAAGATAAGTTTTTCTCGGGGTCACTTTAAAATGTTTCTGAATCATAATTTCTCTATCATGGTGACTGGCCAACCATAATTATGCAGCGGGCCCTGGATGGAGAGAAATTCTTTGAATTCCAAGGAATGTTGCTACTTGTCCCTCTATAAACAGAGCAAAGCAACCGACATTTTCTCATATTATTCATACTTTTATTACTAAAACTATAACAAACACGAAAAAGACGTCTTCAAGGATTCTGGATAATCATCTCATCATATAACTGCTGCTGACAGAGACGAGTCAGTGCAGATAAGAAAAAAGAAAAAAAATGTGTGTGTGTATGTTTTTTATATGTTTGTGTTTTTGCATGGGGTGTGTGTGTGTGTGTGTGTGTGTGTGTGTGTGTGTGTGTGTGTGTGTGTGTGTGTGTGTGTGTGTGTGTGTGTGCGTGTGTGTGCGTGTGTGTGTGTGCGTGTGTGTGTGTGTGTGTGTGTGTGTGTGTGTGTGTGTGTGTGTCTCTGCACATGTGTTTGTATGTCTGTTTGTACCTATACATGTGCTACATACAGTAATAAGATTCCGAATAAAACATTTTAACAGTTTTAGACCAGATGTTATTAAAATAAACATATCATAATTAAACGTATAAGTCTGTCAGCAATGATGTAATCACCTACACAGAATTTATCGTTAAGGTTTATGTCATATCCCACACATTTCCTTAAGAATCAAGCTCTATTCTTTTTCATGTTTGCCTGAAATGGAAGGGCCTACAAAAAGATGTTGCATGCAATGTGGCAAATGACCTTTTTCTTGTGCAAAATAATGTAAACATGAAATATTCATAAATGCGTAATATGGTAAGGGAACAATAAACAGGAAACAGTCCTACAAATTCAATAAAATCATTTGACATCACAGTAGAGTTTTGCAGGACAGGATATGACTAATCTGGCAATTTAACTAAGTAGTGATTTTAACATGAAAACTGCACTAAGTTAAGGAAGAAAGTATACAAAAAGATTTGCCTGCTCGATTATAAAAAAGTACAAATAAAATAAATAAAAGTAAGCAAATAAATGTAAAAAATAAAGTAAAATACTGAGATGACAATAAGCAGATAGAAATACACCAGTAGAAGCAGACAAAGAAACAATCCGGATCAACGTATAACAATTTGCAGAGCTGTTCCACCACATCATCTTCCAGACTGTTTTGCATCCTTCAGAAGTCAAAGTAATTAGTTACTTTACTATTTACAAAAATATTCACTTCACAGAAAAGTGAGTGAATGTCTGTATTTTTTATGATTGAGCAAACTGGGTGTTTTTTTGTTTTTTTCGGCCTGGAAAGATCCCATGTTGGAGATTTTGTGTTTGTAGGAGTTCACAGCCTTGGTCATCATCATTATGGCCCATCATCAGAGCACACGGGTTTGCCCAGCAACATAGAGTGACTCAATTTATAATATATACTGCTTTACAATATTTGCAGTAATTCTCCAATATATTTTAGTTGATAAGTACAGGTGTTATTGTGTGAACTTACCTCACAATAACCACATTATTAAATATTTTTGCAGTCATATAAAACAAGTGTTGTGATGTCACTGGAAGTTAAAACCACCTGCAAGCATGTAAAGTTATATTGAAAGGGCATATAATCAGAAACATATTCACCTTAAAAAAGAGGGCTTGTTTAAATGGTGCATGAAAGACTAGGAAGGAAATCATGCAGAAAAAAGGGTGGCAGGTAGTCAATAGATTCATAGGTTGGTACTAGGCTATCAGCCCTAGGGCCTATACAAGCCTAGCCATAACAATTCCCTGGCTATTTCTTCCCACACTATTTACTTCCCTGGACCCCTGTCTAGCAGGGTGACTGATGTGATCCCCGGGGTAAATTTCCTTTCTCCCATCCAATCATCAAGGTTCCTTTTGAAGAGGGCCAAAGAGGCACTCTGCTTGACATGTATGGGCAATCTATTCCAGAGTCTGGGGAGTCTCTGGGTCAGGAACCTATCCCTCCAGCATGTTTTGTTTATTGTGATGACAAGGTTTAGATCCCTGGAGTGTGTGGCTCTGAGGGATTGGGATTTCTTTAAGTGTAGCATGTCCAACAGCTCTGGCTTTGACATGGCCTTGTATGTTAAGCAGAGATCGCCTCGGAGTAGACAATATGCTATAGAGTATAGCTGGAGTTTTTTAATGCGGTCAGCGTAGGGCATCTGCTTTAGGCCTGTGATTCTTTCAATAATTAAATTCATATATTCATAGAGCATTTGGGTACTTGGATCAATATATAGTCAAAACAAAGACAGTACATATTTTTACCAATAATTCTCCATGCTCAAGTGAGATGCATAACATATATTAATATGAGGAGAATAGAATGTCATCAAACAGTGTTTAGATAGGTTGCAACCAAATTCTGTGACTTGGAGCACAGAAAGTTCTAAAGAAATTTGCAAAAGAATTGGGACTCGTGGACAAATGGAGAAAGACTCTGTCAACAGCTGTTGTATACTGAGATAGTTACACAGTAAAAGTACCGACAAGCATCCTTGAAGACTCTTCAGCGAAAATTGATTTCACTGAAACCCAAATGGTCAGACCTATTTCATGGAAAACTCACAGCAGTGAAAATTCATGTAATTGAAAAGTGTAGGACTGTATAGAATTGTGTAGAATGTATGCAATGGTGTCATTTCATTCAACAGGAGTTATTAAGGAAGTGAGTCTTGCACAGTATGTGTGAATTGCAATGGGCATCATCATGTTGTACCCCCAGATCTGTAGATGTCCGTATTTGTTCTTGAGCACTGATTCACTGTGTGTGGTGTTTCTTTCTTTACTATGCAGTTGCGAGATCATGGATTTAGTGTATAGAAGTAAGGGGGGGGCGTTGAAGGGCAAAGTCTCCCTCATGGGTGATGCAGGGCGGTTTTCCCACCTTGCAAAAACATGTTTTTAAGATATATTCCTTGTGGAGAAGGTTTTCAGTGAAATGAGTTTTCAGTGATATGATGGGGACCCCATATATATCTATATATCTATATTTATATATCTATATATATATATATATATATATATATATATATATATATATATATATCTATCTATATATCTATCTATATATATATATATATATATATATATATATATATATATATATATATATATATATATATATATGCATATATATATATATATATATATATATATATATATATATATATATATATATATATAAACACACGCGTGCGCGCACACACACACACACAGATACAAAGAGAGTGAGTGAGATATAAAGACATACACGGGCATATAGATATTGATTTATAGATACAGATGTATATTGCATACAATGCATTATCAATACCATATTGAATTCCATAAGTATACTATGCTGCCTATATAACTGCTTACAAAACTATGTATAATTTCTGTTGTTTGTTTAGTGTTTCAGAAGTCAAGTGAATTAAAAATAATTATTTGGTATAATGTAAAATGCTGCATCACAATGGATACAATTGTCTTTGATGCCTTTTCTATAACTGGTATGTTTAGGGTATCTAACGTTTGACTTTTTAAGAAAAATAAAATAGTTCAGTAACTTTTGACTTAACATGAAAGGCATCCATTTTTTGGGAAGTATTTATTTATATTTTTACCGGTCATTTTTGTTTGCAGCTTGATATAAAAGTACTTACTGTTCTTTTTCGCATGTTTAAAATGACAGGATCCTAATACACACGAACATGGTATGAGTAGTTTTGATTACTTAATATGTACTGTGTGCATTCTTCATGTTACGGTATTGGTTTTGTGGACAGATTTGAGAATAAAATATCTATTGTTTTCATCCACTTAACAGCCAGTAATCTAATGCATAACTGACATTTTTTCTATTACATTTGCTAACCAGGTAAGCCTGCTGAGCACAACGGTGCCTTTTCATGCATGACACAGGAACATTGTCTGGTTAAAGACTTAAAGGACTTAATCAGTGTCATATAATAGGCAATTGGAGGTAAAAGGAATCAGACCCTGTAACCCTTGCCATGGGAAGTTGCTCGTAAGCTAGGCCGGTGATCCATAAATCAGTTTAACTAGCATCAGCATCATATCCAATTTTATCTGCAGCATTTTGGTGTCCAGGTCCATAATTCTATGTGGTATATCTGAGTAGTTTTATAATGACAAAACTGAATATTGCATCTTTCTTGCAAGTGCTTGTTATGTATAGTATCTCTTTGGATATGTAATTTATAGTTGCATAGTGCATTTTTTACTCTTTGTAGTTTCTGCACTTTTAGCGTCAATCATGTCAGTGAAGGCTCATTTCAATCCACAAACCTTTCCATGTATCAACACACAAACAATGTCTTTGTAATGATCAGAGGACTGCTGGACAAAATATAAACAGTGCAGGATCATTGTAATCTCCATTTTCTTGGTCTGTGAACTGTTTCTGAAACAAATTGCTTTCCGCACAGATTCTTACTAGTTCATAAATGGAGGTTTACATGGTGGCTTATTTGAATATGTCTGTGCATAAGAAATGAGGGCTGCTGTCTTTAAGGATGCAGGCACACAGTATCTAGGTGTACTACCAGACATTAAATAGGAATGCACCCAAGGTTCTCATGTCTCCAAACACAAGCCTTGATCTTACCTAACTGCAGAAATCTTCAATCAGGAGACCCAGTGGAGAGATCTTACCTAGATACAGAGATCTTCAGACAGGAGACCCAGTGCACAGATCCTACCTAGATACAGAGATCTTCAGTCAAAAGGTCAGTGTGGAAATTGTCAGTCAGGAGGCCATTGCGAACATCTTACCTAGCTAAAGACATCTTCAATTAGGAGGCCAGTGTGGAGTCAGACTGCATTTAGTGACATCAATGCACTACAACACTTCAGGTATCTGAACAGTTTCTATTTAACAAACCAACCAGTTAAGAAAACAAAAGTGTCAGGGATATGTAAAAGATAAACAACTGAGTGTCAGCGATATCTAAAAAGTAAATTAAAAACAATGAAAAGTAAACATTTATTTTGTATGGTAGCATATGCATTTTAAGACTTCCCAAAAGTACCTATTGATGTCAGTGATAAAGTGCCAATCGCCTGGCTTTATATCAGCAACCCTGCCCTGCAATAGTAAGAAAAAATTAAACTATTTCAGTTTCACATTTCTTACAAAAGCAGTAATGCAGTGTATTAGTTCTTTGTTTCATGTTGTTTTGCAGCCTTACAGACTGTGTCAAATCAACCTGAAAGGCAGTTTTATCAGACCTGCTGTCCATCCACAGGTTGCTGTGGAAGCTGCACCCCAAAACCCCTGAGGACTTCATAGGAATTGGGTATTGCTTTGTCAGAGAACCCCATGTTCACTAAGATGGACCACCTTATAGCCCCAGTTACCCTTAAATGGAACTCCATGGGAATGATGTCAGGCCTTATACAGTTGGAGAACAGTAATTAGTGTCATACATCTGGGGGTCATTCATAGTTTTCTTTCCATTCTATTCCTCTGCTGCTGAATTTGGGAAAAGGAGAAGCTCGGCATACTTTGTTACAAAATTACCTGTCTTGCATTCACTGACAGATTTACATCCTGTGTTGCAATGGATCATTCCTACAATAACTAAGGCATTCCTGAACCTTGATTATTAACAGTGTAGGGAGAAACCTTTGCCTTCTCAGGTGATCTGTTGGTAATAAACATTCAACGAGGTAACAGAATGAATATAAAAACAGTAGCATATGCTATGCCTGCACCTGCGACTGTCACAGAACATCGTATCCAGACCCCATAGTCCATGAAAGCAGCAGGAAGAAAAGCAACACAGCACCAGCAGAAACAGGCACACGTTAAATTATTAATATGCTAATTATTGCTGTCATATGATGATGCCAACATCAGATTTTTGAACACAATGACATGCTTGAACAGCAATGTAAATACAATACCCATTAACAAAAAGCAAAATGTTGTCATGGATTGGAAACTCAAAAAAAAAGCACCGATTGTTAGTATTTCTGCACATATTGCCTTTGCACTTTGTTACTGTCTGGTGTACAATAATATATGATTACTAGTAGCTTAACCAAAATCATTTGATGAGGTTTTCAGTCTGTCATTCCCAGCATAATGCATTCCGCTCCTTTCCTTAGAACAGAACAAGCATTTTGTTTGCTATGAAGCACTAGCTCATAGGTTCATAGGTTCATACTAGGCTATCTGCCCGAGGGCATTTACAAGCCTAGCCCATAGTTTGTGGCCGCCACCCACCCCTTTAGGGGGAAACTATATACCCATTATTTTGCTGTGCCTGCTGTAAAGTAGAGGTAATCCCTGGGGTATGGGTATATCTATCATCCCCCATTGGTGGTCAAGATTTCTCTTGAACAAGGCCAGCGAGGGCCTGCCTCACATCTACCATTTTTGTTACATAGGGAGGGTCTTTTGGGTGATGAATCTATCCTCCCGCTCCCCCTATTAATAGCCGTGAGGTTTAGTTAAGTCTCCTTTAAGTCTCTCTGCTATCGGATCTTTTTTTTTGATTTTGATTTATTCATCAAATCTGGGTTTGACCCTTGGTTGTATGTTGTATGTTAAGGCTGAGGCGCTGAGTTTGCTGAAAGCGAACTGGAGTGGGAAGAGTGAGCTTCTGGGCAGCATAGACAGATGTTTTGACTTTTTTTATCCTTTTGGTCCTTTTTTTTTGTGGCTCCAGCTGCTGCTCCAGCTGCATCAGATAATGGGGCATTGAACTCAAACTTGGGAATGATGAGAGTGGGGAGATGGTGATGGAGACTGATGATCTTTGGGGAGACTATGACCTCCCTTGATCTAGATATGTATCCAATCATGAAGGTCTTCCTAACTACTTACATGTCCTGAAAACTACTTACTACATTCAACCTGGTCCCTGATAACCTATCAACCTGATGGTGGATGGCCACCTATTTAATTTGGTGGGTAGGGTTGTTATTCCTATTTGGTAGGGTTGGGCATTTTTTTTTTTTTTATTTTTTGGCCATGGCTTTGGCACTTAACTTTAGGCCACCGGCTCTTCTACCAGTTATCTGTTTTCTGTTTTTGTGGTGTAGAATTGATTTCATCTGCAGTTTTTGTCGTCATCTACCCTCTTGTGTTTGCTTTTTTGCCTGTGTTGTTTTGGTAAACAAGCCCAAACCCAAGCCTGTACTCTGACTTGCTGGTTGCTGCCAGACTGCAAACAACCAGTGCCCTGGAGCGAGCCATCCCAGGCCTTAGGTGGACAGCTACACTGACTTCTGAACATCAACTCTGAGCCCAGGGGTCCCATTTTTCAGTGATGTTGTAACTGATGAGTGTATGGAGACCCTTCAATATCAATGGGTAGGCTTTTTCAATCAAATGCTAGGCCGGTTTAGATCAACAAGTTCGCCATGATTTTCTTTGGTGCACAACCAAGTTTAGACTGCCTTTATCTTTGCTGACAAGCTTGAGACCTGATGTCTCAGTCCACCAAAGCTCCATGGCAGATCCTCTTAAAAGGCTATTTATGATTTATCCAGTCGCAATGCATGGCTTGCTGGATAAGGCTTGTCAAGTGGTGGGGGCTAATTGAAGTGAGGGACAGAGGGGGCACAAGGGCTGTGGAGTACGGTCTCAGTGGCACACCTAAACTTTTAACTAGTTGTCTGTGAACATTTTTCCATTCCTCTTTAAGCAGCTTGTGATTAACAGATATGCTTCAGAAATAAATAATTTCAATGCAAAGTCATTTTCAAATGTGCATATATTTGTGTAAAAGAACATGTTCAGGACATGGGCTTCTGCTTTAGCAGATCTTGTCATTCCTGCTCTGCACATGAGAAAGGTTTTGCATGTCTCTACGCAGCATTTACAGAATAATAGGTAGAGTCTCTTAAGCAATCAGCCGACAGTCCGTGTCATTTTCCTGCCGCATAGCATTGCAACCATTTTGACAGACAACTGCAGAGTGCTGAGGCTATTGATTTACCTGCAGTTTCAGCATCTTATAACTTCCTCTGGCGCTCACTAAGCAGTTGAAACTAGAATGGGTTAAAGGAATATGCAGAGCCTGGTCACCTGGTGACAAAGAGCAACTCTAAGATTCATGTCAATCTTAGAAAAACACATGACCCCAAAACATCACCTGGGGTAGCTACACCTCCAGATATATAGAGCAGTGGAGCACATAATTTGATATATTCTGAGAGGATATATGACACCCGCTACAACAGAACTACCTTGCCAACCCATCATATTAATTAATGATCAGTAATTACCTATAAATTTGTAGTTTTGATCCAAATAAAGTGCTTTCACTATAAATCAGTTCTGCTCCTTATTATCATGAACAAGTGCACTAAACCAGCTTACCTTTTGTTAACAATGGTTTACATGTAGGCAAGGTATTACATTTTACCCAGGCTTCACCTTTTCAGACTTGTGTTTGTGCAGTCCACATGTTGTGTTCTAATAGCGCAAGAAGAAAATGACATGAGTTCACTGGAGTTCTACCACTGTAATCTGTCTTTAACTTATTAGCAATTGGGAACAAGATGGAAGTCAATAAAGAATGATCTTACATGTTCTAAAAGGGTCTCAGGTTCAGCACACCTTAATGTCAGATTTGTTGCTGTCTTTAGGTCTTTCTTTAATGTAGCGAATCCTTTGTAAGTCAATATATATATATTTATGGTATTTATCTTATTTCTAAAAACGCTGTTGTGAGATCTCTCAGGAAAGATAATGGACTGGATTCCTTACAGTTTGGGGACTCGGGTGCATATAATGGGCAGGATTCCTTACAGTTTGGGGACTCGGGTGCATATAATGGGCAGGATTCCTTACAGTTTGAGGACTCGGGTGCATATAATGGGCAGGATTCCTTACAGTTTGGGGACTCGGGTGCATATAATGGGCAGGATTCCTTACAGTTTGGGGACTCGGGTGCATATAATGGGCAGGATTCCTTACAGTTTGGGGACTCGGGTGCAGTTTGCCGATATCAGCTCAAAAGGTATGGATAAGCCTGTAATAAGGAAATATGGCTCAATGAACTTAAAATATCTCAGCATATAACAGAGTTGAACAGCAGTACCGGCACACTGTTGAGCAGTCACAGCCACTCCAGAAGTCATGAAGACTGTCTGAGAATGTTTAATATAATTAACAAAGTTACGGAAATTATATTAACCCAATCTAAGCTGCATGACATTTGTAAGTCATGCATATTTGAATCAATTTCTATAATAAGCCCAGAGACAACTACAGACAGAATCGTAAATCATGTTATCAGTGAAATATACTTGCTTGCACTTATGGATTCTGATGGAATCCATAACATTTCTAACAAAAAAACATTAATAAAGGTGAAGGGCAATCAGGACCACATAGCCACAGTGGGTGAGGGACATGAGTGGGAAACAAAGATAACTCTCATACCCAAGTAAATAGGGAAATAGAAAAGCAGATGTGGGGAGAGGGTGACAAAGAGGGACACATGAGCGGTATGATGGAATTGGAAAATCTGAGGGACAGTTGGAATTGGAAAATTTGAGGGACAGTCGGAGGATCATGGGCATTTTTTTTTTACGAATGGGCCCCATTTTTAGGGGGGGGCGGAGAAGAGATGGAAAGGAAAAGACAGAAAAAGAGGGGCAGAAGGGTAAACACAGCAAGTATGAGGGGCAGAAGGGTAAACACAGCAAGTATAAGGAAAGGCAAGGAAGGCAGATGTCACACTCTACAACATAGGCCATGGAAAGTTGAAAAACAAGGTGGGAATGAATACTAGCCATAGTGAAATGCAGAAATACATATGTACCTATGCACTATTATGTTATGACATGTTGCAAACTATATGGCAGTCATACCTAGATGTGTATGACCGATGGCAGTTGTGCGTTGTAGGGTAATAAACAGGGATCACTGTACACATTAGATAAATAATCCAAGCAGTCTGTCAGCAGTGTAAGTGTAAGCCAGGCAACATCACAGATGAGTAAATGCAGCTGATGAAATCCTGGAAAATACCAACAGAGGGCAGTATAGAACCTCTGACCATGCACGTGAAAGGCAAACAACCAAGCAAAGCAGCAAACTGGTTTCAACTTACACAAGTAGGTGTACACAACCCAAACAGATGTGTAATGGAAGGCTTATATCACAAACATATACCAAGTCAAAGGCAGCACACAGATGTAGATATACAGTATATGACCTTCATTGGACTAACAGTAGATGATCGGAACACTATATCAATACATCTATGATTAACTAGCAGGGTGAAGACATAAAGTATGAAACATTATGCCATTTAATATGTAACACACAAGTATAACAAGAGCAAGGATGTGTTATAAGCAATAGCCAGCAACTTGCGTGCACATGTCCTGCAAATGTCTGGTGTCCATACAGCTGGCACAAGTTAACCTTCTAACAAAACAAATACATGAAAATGGATGGTAATTGTAAGGAAGATGAACATATACCATGCATATGTGCAAGATATACTCCATAACTACAAAGGTGGAAGGGAGGTGGACAACATGGGCCAACATCAGCTAAGACAATGCAGCAAAGCTACATAGGCAAACGGTAAAGCAGGACAACACTATGCAAGGAGACACATTACAAATGCACATGCTCAATACATAGGGTCATAGGGTGATGTTGAAGTTAGCCCTAACTACATTGAAGCGAATGGCCAATGTATGTCACATGGGCAGACTGCATTGCTGACATCAACAAAAATGGTCATGTATAAATCACACACACACACACACACACACACACACACACACACACACACACACACACACACACACACACACACACACACACACAGAGTATTGTGCAATAATTTAACAGCCACAAAAACAGGTGAACAAGCTAATAATTGATATCACATACCGACATATACAGTCATGCCAATGTAAAACAACATGTGGAATAAATGCCTGCTGTTAGATATCACTGACCCTGGTTATGACTGAGAAAAGGACAGTCCTGACAACATGAAGTCAATCACAGCGCACAGTCCCAGGGTACAATGGGGTTTCTGCATTGATTGGAATACATGCAGAGACATGTACATAAATCAGTGCATATCTACACCATTTGCCCAACTATGCAAAAGTGTAACATAGGCCAAAGAAAGCTTACTTTAATGTTGCTGTATAAATCAGCAGTACCAGGGTATATACAAGAATGGTACAGGGGCAGACTATGCATTCAGTAAAGTACGACTGCCCATAAATATCAGACTCATTTATATGAAACACAGTGGCACCATCGTTGCCAGTACATGCCACACACAAAGCCAGTGTACCAGTAGAACAGCATGACAAGTGTCATCCAAAACACAGTGGCAAGGACATGTCCTGCTGTCAAACAGAAATGATACACTGACCCAAAAATCATACTCATCTCACTGTATTATTTGTGGAGTATGGGAAAAAAAGTTGTTTGCAAGTTGCTGTCGATCCCACCATGTATACAGTGGAGCTCATGCAGCAGTGGCATCATGTTAACTGCAAAATGCATAACTGTAACATGCAGGGTTAATGTGCATTGGCCATAACAACAATATGCTGCAGTGCATGAAGTGGAATATACATACAATCACACGTGCACACACACACACACACACACACACACACACACACACATACACACATGCACACAAATACACACACAAAAACATGCATGCATACAAACCACACACACATGCACACACACATAGACGCGCACATGCATGGACACACACATACACACACATGCATATACACATGCACGGGCGTGCGTGCACACACACAAACATGTGTGCATGCATACACACATACACACACATGCATTCACACGCAGACACTCACGCACACATACGTGCACACAAACACACACACACACACACACACACACACAGAGACACACACAAACACATACACACACACACACACGCACACACACGAATGTGCACATACACATGCAAACACACGCACACACATGCACACACACACATACACCCACATATGCGTGCACACACACATACACACGTGCACACACACATGCACACATGCACACACACATACACATATATACACACACATGTGCGCACACATGCACACACACACGCACGCACATATGCATGCTCATACACACACATACACACACACACACACACACACACACACACACACACATATACACACAAAGATATACACTCAGATATGTGCGCGCATACACACACACACACACACACACACACATGCGTGCTCATACACACACACACACACACACACACACACACACACACACACATATACACATGCATATATGTGCGTGCATACACACATACACACACATGCATTCACACACAAACACACACAAACTCACACACACACATGCGTGCACACAAACACACACAAGCACACACACACAGACACACACAAACACACACACATGCACACACGCACACACGCACACACGCACACACACGCACATGTAATGAGTACCACACCTGCCCACATGGAGCAATGTATGCATCAATTGCAGCAACTCATAGACATCAGCATGACGACTGCATGTCTAATGTGGTAATGTATGCGTCATGCACCAGATGCTAAATAATGCTAAATGTCTCATGACATCTACAGTGTACATTTGGCCATGTATCACATAAGCATGGCAGCAAAATGTTATGTATGCACAAGTGTGTATATACATTCCAGTCATTTATATGTCAAATTCCATGGGTGCAGCATTCTACAAGGGGATCACACATACTCTACGTATGGTTCTGAGGGATAGCCTTGATGGGGCTGAACATGGCAAATGACTTCCTGGGCAATTTCCCAGAATGAGTCCCTCGTAGCCCATGCCATATCCTGAAAATACATTCACTTTTATGTTCCTCATCTGTGTCCAAAAGACATTAGTCATCATGTCCTGGGTTTGTCCCGATAATAGTCTTTTAGTGGTGCTTGGTGGCATCTCCTCCAGGGTGCAGCAGAGATGATGGCACATGCAAGTCCATCTTCTTCCTCATCATCATTGTCTCCATCATGGTCATCATCATCATCATCATTAGAGGACTCTGACAGTGGTCTGGCATGTGCTCATCTATGACATCTTATGGGTGTTTGTAGGACAATCATAAGCACAGTGACAGCCTGTGATATATTTAGGATTGTCCATTATTACAAGGGTGTTGTGTTGCATTACAAAGGTTTGATGTTGGGTCAGCCAATGACCGTATTGCCTTTTTCAGCTTTTTTGCCATAGATTTTATATTTCTCACTGTAGTGTCATGTCAGGATATCTCCATTTCACCAGTATGTTACTTGTTGTCTGTTCACATGACTCATTACATTCACAGACCAATATAAATGTGCAAGGTTATGTCCTACAAACAGTACTGTCTGTCTACTATTATATTATTGCCCAACAGACATTGCAATCACTATGCATGACCCTGCAAAATTCCAACAGCATAATGCTGATTGCTGATTATGTAACAGTCAGTTAGAAATGAAAAATACAAATAACTATTTACATGACTGTCCTTAAAGCACATCCAATGCAAGTTGTAAAACAATAGTCATGTTAAAA
Organism: Protopterus annectens; assembly: GCF_019279795.1. Lineage (NCBI taxonomy): Eukaryota > Metazoa > Chordata > Ceratodontiformes > Protopteridae > Protopterus > Protopterus annectens. Next base: position 505,988,658 of record NC_056742.1, read on the forward strand.
TGAAGTGCACGCAATATACCATCCAACAAAAACAGTATGAACTGTGAGGCAGCAGGCACCCACTCAGTATATGAATAAGCAGGCTCTGTACAACAGATCAGTTATGCAGCACCTCAGCCAGACGTACAAGTAAAGCAACATACTTTACAAACAGCAAGCAAAACATTATAAACTCATATATGAACTATCACAATCAAATGCACTGTGACAGTTATGCATAACTGACTCATCTAGGTTGTGACATACAATTCAAAACATTACCTTCAGCAAACATGGTTTGTTACTAACTCAGATGTAAACATAGTTTTATGAAATTCATGCTGACACTCAGAGGGATTGTATGACTATTACACTTACCTTACAGATGGATATTCCTGCATTAGAAATGGTATGCATGGTAATGCAGAAAAGCAATACTCTAACAATGATCAGATCTACTGTAGGTGTAATCATTATATTTCTTCCTGTGCTGCTCCTGCAGCTGGTGCATCGCTTCAGCTCACAGGGCACACACAATTCCTAGGGCACTCCTCATCAGCTGCAAAACATAAAAAGCACATTTGAAATACATGGATCAGCTCATGTTCTCTAACTTTTCAATTAAATAACATGACACACTCTGAAAAAAAAAAAAAAAAAAAGCTTTTGGATCTTTCACCGACAGTCCTTTGCACATTTTGAAGACTAATGATCACAGATTGTAAGAGTTGAGATTCAAACGTGCAACTCTCTGCTATATTCATACTCAACAGCTGATAGCTACCTGTCTAGCTAATGCATCTTGCCTGAGATTGCATTTAGGAATAACAGTTAAACAAGTCAGAGGTACGAATGTGCAGGGATGGGGGTAGTAATATGGATCACAGCTGACACCTTGCAAGATGGTTAAAATAATGTACAACATGCTGTGTTTTTATGAAAAAAAAAAATTGCAAGCATGAATGCATGTCAGCAGCGTGGTCACAGCATAAAAACACAACTGTAAAATTTCATACCTCAGACAGTGGAACACTGTCATGTAACACATAGCTGCTGTTAATTGACAACTACAAATTCCTGTTCATCACATTCACACAAATGCATTTTAAGTGGGAGAGCAGAAAATACACACACACATATATATATATATATATATATATATATATATATATATATATATATATTTAGTTGTCAGTAAAACATCCCTGATGTCAAGGGATGTCCTTGTTGTACAGTCAGAGTGTACATCTGACCTCCTCACTCCCTGCAGATATAATTACGAGAAGGGGGGTGAACTGCAGTTAATAAACAATGACAGACTTACCTCTTAAATTCAGTTTGCCAGTATTATAGTATTCCATATTCAGTTTGCAGAGCTATTTCACTACGTTCAAAGTTTTACACGTGAAACGATAGTAAAAAAGCTGCTGTTGACAGAACATTACAGATAACGTAAATATTCATAAAACTCCGACAAATAAATGCGATAGTCATAGGTATGTGCAAAATACCTATAAATATCAACAAACAGGTATCTATAGAAGGGCATCTAAACATTTCACAGACACACCAATCAAAATGTAATGAGCACTATTCCCTACATGGATTTGAACCTACAATACATGCACATTGGTATCTTGCTTAACAGGCTGAGCTAACACACAACACAATGCGTATTAACAATCTACTATTGTGTGTGTATATCTGCATTCCTGAGGATAACAGAGGAACACACAAACATTCAACACCTAAATGCTATAGGCCCTCATGCTCCACACAACTACTGCATAGCATCAAGTTTTACAACATCGAGCATATGAGTAGACACTCAGACCTCCAGTGGTCTTGTGTTAAACAAATGGAATTTGAATAATGTTGTGCATGTTGTAAAGCAGAACAAACTAAGGAATGACTGCATGAGTTACTATTCACACATACACAAGTAGACTGCAATACACTTGAAGTTTTATGGGTAATAGAGAAATGCATAGTCATTGGCAGCCTAGGCGCTATAGGTGTGAGTGATGTACAGACATACTGGGTGCGAAACTATGTACTTATATGTTGGAAAAACAAACATGGAAAATGTTTAACAGTATGTACTTGATAAGCAATATTAAAAAGTAAACCCTGTGGGAATCAAACCCATAATTACAGAAAGAACAGTCATTTCGCCTTCCTGATTATCCAGATCAGCTAATTGTAAGAAAAATAGTTAATGGGTTAAAACTGCATATATCTGAAATAGACACAGCTATATTTCTGATTTCCTTAGGAATGTACAGGTATATTTAGGATTGTGACACTTACTGTAGCCATCCACCATCTGTCTTTGCATCTCAGCGACCCTCCAATGAAGATCATCAGTCTCCCTCTGATGCAGGTAACCTTAGCAGTGGCACACCTGCACTCCAGAGCTGTAGATTCTCATATGATGTTGATGTTCCCTTGCAATCTGGTTCTATATATCAATCATCGCAAAGTACTGTGGTCTGTCATGAAATGCCCCACTTCGGTGTAGATGGTCAACATCTGGGTGGTCCTCTCCTCAGTCCAATCTGATGCCTGGACACATTGAAGCCTCTGGGAAGTAGCTATCTTGATGATAATGCAGAAAAGGTTGACAGATCACAATTCAGTAAATCACTTAATGAAGTCACACTCAGTTCTCGAGTAGCAATGGTCTGTTCTGTGAATGTGTCAAAATCACAATTTAAAAGAGGTGCTTGTGGGATGGTATCAGATCACTGGTAGATAACAGGTCCATGCTGCCTATGGTAGTGCTGAACAACACCTATTGGGTACTCACAGGTTAGTAAAAGGTGAACGGAAACAATGAAAGCCGGCAACTCTGAGAAAATAAAATTGCTTAACAGTTCTTCAAGTAAAACTGTTTAATGTGAGCGCTTTCGGCTAGAAAATAACCAGCCTTCTTCAGACAAAACAGTTACAAGCAACAAACAAGTTCATTTTATACTTAATTAAACATTTTTCATTGAACATCCCAATTAGAGATTTAAAGACACATTGCATCAACGAAAAATAGAGTTGGTTGAATTTGAGATATTTGATATTTTATATTTTATATATTAAATAATACATTTTCTGATTGGGTTATTTATGGATATTTACAGTATAGTTAAATTATTGAGGTATGGTGTGGACATAATCAAATATTGTGCTTGCCATTATGTTTAACATAATATAAAGTTGGGTATTTATGTGTATCAAATGCTGCACTATAATTAATATTAATATACTGATTTGAATAGGATGAATTTTATATTCATTTTTACATATATATATATATATATATATATATATATATATATATATACATATAAAAAATATAAATTAGTTTATCTTAATATGTTTGTTCTTATTAGAACAAGGTTTTTATATTAGGATAACTTATTAATGTAGTATGGTGCTTGGTTGCTTATTTTCTATTATTCTTATTGTTTTTATAGTGTTTTTTCACCTATTTTTCGTTGATGCAATGTGTCTTTAAATCTCTAATTGGGATGTTCAATGAAAAATGTTTAATTAAGTATAAAATGAACTTGTTTGTTGCTTGTAACTGTTTTGTCTGAAGAAGGCTGGTTATTTTCTAGCAGAAAGGGCTCACATTAAACAGTTTTACTTGAAGAACTATTAAGCAATTTTATTTTCTCAAAGTTACCGGCTTTCATTGTTTCCGTTCACCTTTTACTAGTTTTGCGTTTGAGGAGTCGAGGTTTTGTGGGTACTCATAGGTTCAAAGGCGTTTACTAGGCTAACGACCACAAGGGCCTTTTTAAGCCTAGCTATCTAACACAAGTCTCTGACAAGTTCTGATACCCTTGATAAGTGTAAGCAGGAATTTGGGAGAAGAAACATTTACAAGCAAGGGCTGTGTCCATTAGAGACATAGGTGGCACACCAGGGATGAATTTCTTCTTCCCCATCCAATTGTCCAAGTTGCACTTGAATTGAGTTAAGGAGGAACTCTGCTTCACATGGATGGGGGAGCTTGTTCCATAGATGGAGTAGTCTCTGAGATACATACCTGTCTCTCCAGCAGGACCTATTTATATCATAAGCAAGGTTTAGGTCTTTAGAAAGGGTAATTCTGGTGCTGTTTTTTTTTGTGGATATGCAGGAGGTTCATCAGAGTAGGGACTGACAATGCTCTGTATGCCAGGCTTAGATCACCCTTCAAAAGCTTGTAGGAACCAGAATGCAGGGATAGGGCCTTGAGGTGGTCTGGAAGGGGTCTATATTATAACATCGAAGTCCTACAACTTCGAATGTTATAATATTGAACCCAGAAGAGCGAAACACCAGAAAACCGAACAGTCAGAATAACAAATTTTTTCCCAGAGAAATAATTTGCTGTTCCGACAAACATACACACAACTCAAGCACACCAAAGTAAATAATCCACACACACACACACACACACACACACACACACACACACACACACACACACACACACACACACACACACACACACACACACACACACACACACTTCACAAAACCCTGCACTAAACCAGACATACACCACTAGCTATCCACTTACCTTAACCCAACCCTAACCCTAAGGTCCATCACTATCGCACACTCCCCTTACCCGCTCCCTAACCCGAACTCACCTACCCCGCCCTAATCCTCATGTCCACACAATTGCACACTTACCTGACCCATGCCCTAACCCTAACTCACCTAACCTGTGCCCAATCGCACACTCACCTTAGTTCGCACACTTACCTTAACCCGGTCCATAACCTTCGCTCCACAGTCAAGGAAATAGTGAAGCTGTAGAAATGGCCCACCGAATTCTTTCCCTATGAAAGTATTTGGTGTTCTACAGCTTCGCTATTTCCAGCATTCACTCTACTGGGTTTGATATTACAACATTCAAAGTTGTAAGACTTTGATGTTATAATATAGACCCATCTGGAAGGCCCTATCTGTGTATTCCCATGAAGAACCTTCTCATTACACTGAGCTGTTGGCTAATATGCTGAATTTCAAGAACTTACATGGACTTGCACAAATGGCATTCCAAAACCTTGAATTTTAATGAACCTCATTAATTATGTATGGCACAAATGGGACATAAACGCTGTGTGCACATATACTGACTCACAGGTAGCTGCAAAGGTAATTTTGGACCTGCTAGCATTGCTGTGTTGGGGTATGCTTCCCTCCTTAGAAACCTGTGTTATCATTCCTCATTAGAAATGTATTTGTGTCTATGTATATTAATGCATGCATGGACAATTGTGTGAGATAAAAATAATCTATGTGACTCACTTCAGAGGTGTAGGACTGACCTGTAGGTACACAGGTATGTACATCTGCATCACTACCAAGCAGAGCGTCCTCATATGCACTTGTACAGAAAAATGTAATCAGCGCCGGTGAACTGGACATAAGGATGCACTAATGGATTTTCCATATATATTGTTGGTGACTTGGTATAGTCTGTGGTATTTGTACAGAAAGCTATGGATTCTGACATTATCTGTATGTTGCTTTATGGTATGTATTTGTAGCTATATCTTATGGATATCTATTTACTGATGCTTATTAAAACATGCACCAGACATATTGCCTTAATCTAAATATATCAGTGTTTATGTCTGTTTACTATGTGCTGTCTGCGGTGTGGAATACATATGGATATGGAGACTTTCCGATAGTTTCTATAAATTGGTCTGTTGATAATGTAAAGATATTCTCTGCTAATGGGGATATCATTCACAGCTCAGTATTGATTGTGTTGATATAACCTAATCACGTGTAACAGTTCAAGCTTAATATGACTGCTTTTTTTACACAGGTTGTCTGTTTAGGCTGTAGTTGCATTTCAGCTATTGACAATAAAGGGGTGTGACAGCCATCAAACATATTTGTTTTACACATATGTTCTGTGTAGTAGGTTTTGTTTTACACATATGTTCTGTGTAGTACATTAATGTGAATTACATGCAGATTGTGCGGATCATGTGACAAAATACTGTTGGGGTTGTACCGCCACTCCTGCGACATCCATTGCAATGAGGTCAAATCTCACAGAAGTCTCTGCAGATATCATAAGTTATGTTGTTCCAAGTGATATGCATTCAGATTCAGACATGTTTTCATATGACATATGTTGTTTTATGTGTCACTGTAATATACAGGACAGGGACTATTTCCTAGGATTTGACAGTGCACAGGAATGCAGAGACAGAAAATTGTCATTAGCTGTCAGTGTAACTATCTCCATATGTGGGACCACACATTAATCTAGCCATGTGTATATAATGTCTTCCAGAAGGCAGAGTTAAGGGTGACAATTTTTTGCCACAGGAAAACAAAATTAAAATAGATGCGCTGTGCCAGCATGGACAAAGACTCCTTGGATAGGCAGGCATTGCAGTGTGTAGAAATGAAATATGGTCCAGCCTAACAAATATGATTAGTGCCATGGGAGGTCACAATAGATCCCAGGAGGCCTGCTGCTGACAGTGATCTGATATGATCCTTCATGCAGCCAGCAGGATACACCAGCATGAGAAGTTGTGGGATGCCACTGAAGGTGGCCCGCCATTGACACTCCGAGATGAGATCACACAGTTTCTCTTATCACTGCATACAGCAAGTGGGGAGCACCACATTCCTGGGTTGGGATAGAAGCAGGTGTTCCAGTCCATGTATTCATGTGGCACTTTGCATAACAGTGTTGCATAGACCATACCTCAGTATAGACTGTTGCTGCATGCATATTCCTGTATATGCAGTACCTCAGTACAGACTGCTGCTGCATGCATATTCCTGCATATGGAGTACCTCAGTACAGAGTGTTGCTGCATGCATATTCCTGTATTGTTACTTTTGTGCTGCAGCAGCAGAATTGCATCATGGGCATGCGAACACACAGGGTGATGACGACCAAAGTAAGTGCAATGACATGTTGCCAGATTCAGTACTTACATTACAGTACAAATGACATGTGTAATGTTGTCTGCATTCATTTTCATAGGTCTATCCACTTCTCACAACAGCAGGATTTGCCAGATGAGTGTCTTCATATACTGCTACCTGACCATTACCTGTTACTGCCACTGTTTCCTGTCATGCCAGTGGGGTATACTCTCATACTAATATTTCCCTGACATTGTAACCTACAGATACATCTTCTGGGCACACAAGCCATATAGGTGCACCTACACACCGTTCAGGTATAATTCCCCACCATGTTCATCGGCTGCAGCACTGTGTAGCATAACTGTGTTGTATGAAATCAATGTTGCTATTTTTCTACACTGGGACATCTTGCCAACAGGTGCACCGTACATTACTTAAGTATCACCATATACTGTTACTGTGTTGCATATGTCATCATGCACCTATGCAGATGCCAACATACACAACTGTGCTTGCTTGGTCTGTATTTTCTCACTCCAGAATCTGCGTTTTGACAGTCAAACTCACCTCATCGGGAGGATGTAACTGGTATGTTATAGTCTCTTGGTCAGACAGGTCATTGCTGTTACTCCTAAGTTTTCCTTCAGTCATACTGTGTCCTTCCATCCCTGCATAGGACAGCCACCATCAGCATCTCAGCCACATGCAATTGGTATGCATATATATTACCTGCTGTGTGGTTTACCTTGGTTGGAATGGTACATGCTGGCAAGTATGTGATTAATAATTGTGTGTTTGCACCTTTGTTTCCCTATAACAGCTGTATTTAGCCCTCACCTCTAGTGCCAGATTCCCATGAGGACATGTCAGGTGTGTGTTGTTTGTATTCATCACATATTTTATATTTGTTGCATATGTATTTTATATACGTTGCATGTGTATTTTATATATGTTGCATGTGTATTTTATATATGTTGCATGTGTATTTTATATATGTTGCATGTGTATTTTATATATGTTGCATATTTATTTTATATAGGTTGCATATGTATTTTATATATGTTGCATGTGTATCATCATTGCCAACTCCCTGTTATATAGGTTCCATGGGCCATACCCAGGCATGTCCTGCTGGTAAGTCATTATTATCTGTAACATAATGATAACTCGTGTGTGATATATTCATGTCTAACTGAACTGTGTCATCTGTTTCTTCTTTTAGCAAGTCCACTGCTTTTGTCCTTCATTAGCCTATCCACTGATCCTGATGTAAGGATGTGGGATGTGATATGTCTCAGTATGGTAGCATGGTCTCTGGTACATAGGACACAAATTTGGTGATACAGTCCAGCCCAAATGGTGACATTCATGGATGAGGCTGTAACCTCAGATATGGAGGAAAACTTGTCCAGTCATTCTGAAAATGTGAGAACATTAGATGGTAAACAGGACGAGGCCTGTGGACCAAAGCCACTTGTTGAGTCTGCTGATGATACTGACACTTCTTTGAAACACAGCAATACTGCCCAGCACAGTAGATGTAGGAGTGTAGCTGGTGTGTGTGTGGGCATGTGTCAGAGGGTGTCCACCTAATACTACTGGTAAATGAGCATTACCAGTGATATTATGGATCTGACATTCATGCACTTGCCTGTGGCATGGATCATGTTGTACACCAGCTGGGTTTGCTGCATGAAGGACAGGAGTAGAGACATGGTGAGGTCATGGTGGTATTGGCTGCACAGGATGAAGGCATGTTATCTATAACACTGTTCATCTAATCCATGGTTATGGCTGTGCTAGGGCAGTGTTGTAGTACCATCGAAGTTCTGGGTGCCCTGACTGTCTTATGTGAGTCCACATGGGAGAGGAAGGCCCCCTTCTCAGAAGACCAACCCTTGCCCATTGGGCATCGATATCTATGCTGCAATGTGCATATACTACTGCTGCTGGCCATCTGGTGTGGGCCCAGTGGTCATGACCAGACAGTTAACTCACACCCATGTTAATTCTCACAGTGTGTCTCCACATGCTGGTGTCACCCCATCAGTCTCCTCTGTGGAGCAACCTGGGCTAAGTGTTTCCATACATGGTAGGGGCATCCAGGACCATGGTATGAGCCATCAGCATGGGCATCCTAGACTGCATTAGACTAACACTGACAGTTCATTTGCTATGTCCTATAGTGCCAGTCTCACCCTATGACAATGGTGATTACTGCCCAGACTGATGACAATGTCATCTGTCTGTGGTTGTTGTGAAGTCTGATTCCACAGAAGTCTGACATTTTAACTAACCATAGGTGATTCCATTTAGAACATGATACTTTAGTTATACTTTACATTTATATATGTTGCTTGTCATAAGTCATACTTTTCATTTATATACGTTGCTTGTCATAAGTCATACTTTACATTTATATATGTTGCTTGTCATAAGTCATACTTTACATTTATATATGTTGCTTGTCATAAGTCATACTTTACATTTATATATGTTGCTTGTCATAAGTCATACTTTACATTTATATATGCTGCTTGTGATATTGTCAACAGTTGTGCAGTATTTCCTGACTTGGTTTTCTGTTTGCATCATTTGATAGTGTAGATATGTAAATGGGTTCACAAAGTTAAGTCCCTTGTTGTCTGCCATATACACGGTTTAACATCACATGTGCGAGTACGCATTGCTGGAAGTCAAATGTTCGACTTACAAAAGTTAGACTGACCTTGGTATATTAATCACTTGTGGGATTAACATATAGCGAACGATAGACTAAATTCGGGAATTTGCAGTCATGCATATGTATGCCGCCATTACTGAAATTGGGTATTGGCTGGACTTTATGATGGCGCATTAATTGTGCTCAGCACATCTAAGTGCTTCAGTGCACTTAATTTGGATAGTGCAGAGTACGGTTCACAGAATTTTAGCAATAAAGATTTAAAAGCTGAATGTCAGTGAATGCAGCTCGCACTATAATGGGGATTGGAAAATGGACCCTTTCCCTCACTGTAGTGCAATCTCGGAGTTTGTATATATAAGCAGCAGGGAGTGGGGGCTACCCCCCTGCAAAAACGTTCATTGGTCATAATAATAATGTATTTCACATAATCTGTCATTGTACATTTGATGTCATGTAAAACGTAGGATTCATGTATTCACACATTTGCTTGTCATGGTCTCACTATCAGTGAAAGCATTTAATTCACATAGGTCGACTAATTCGTACTGCACTCACACCATGGTGTTTTTAGACAGTTTAAGCTAATTAATATGCTCAGCATTGACATTTGACATCGCAGAACTAATGGTGTTATGTTGAAAATGTCGACATACTAACAGTAAACCCATACACACATATACAACTCTGAGTTTGTATGCATAACTGTGTCACTTGTGGCCTGAGTTGATGGTCTCTCTCTCTCATAATAGATTTATATATGTTCATACTGTTACATGGTATTATTATGCTGTTATGTCTGATGCTCAGGGTGTACATCTACTGGGTACCTGCCATTGGATACAATCTGTGCTGCTGTAGTGGAGCAACACCTGAACATCAAGGTTTAATGTGTGTATTTCTGTATGTGTGGTTTGTCATTACTCAAAGGTGTGTGTCAGTTGCAGCCTTGTTGCCTGTGCCTGGAGTTGTGGTCACATCCTCCAGCACCCACACTTGTTTTTTTTGCCCCCTCCCATGTTCTTCTGCTCCTCCTCTGATATCTGTGAGATGTCCTCTTTAGACATCTGTGGTTCTTGAGGTAGTTCGCCCATACCTGCAGCATAGTCTGTACTGTGGCAAACACACTAGTCATCTGTGCTGCCTTTTCAGGTGTGAATTGCAGTGCCCCCCTGGATGTGTCCAGACATCTGAACCTGTCTTTCAGTATAACAAAGACATGTTCTATGGTATTTTGTGCTGTGGTGTGTACTCTATAGACCTTTTCTGCTAGGTTGGAAGGTTCTCTGTAAAGGGTCATTAGCCATAGCTCTAGTGGATAGTCACAATCTCCTGTTTTGGGGAGGGGAAATACATATGTTGCTATCATGAGTAATGCTGACAGGGATGTATTTCGTTTACATCCTAGCTGTGTTCCTGTACTTATCCAGTGGTAGTCCGTCGGGTGTTTCACCTTGCTGGAATGCAGCCCTCAGATAACTTTACCTCCATATGACAGCATCATGGACACTCCTGGGTGTGCCTCACTGCATAAGAGAAGTTAAATGCAGCAACGTTTGAGATATGCTCTTCTTCTGTCTATTTTTTTTTCAGCTTGTCAAAATTCAACATTTTGAATGCTGACATTTCAATATGGATCCATAATTTGTGATACATGCATGATTCCTGTTTTATTCTAATCATTATAATTATTATTATTATTATTATTTAGTTATGTATTTGAGTTGATGTCTATATTTTAGCATTTGATGTTTCTGACTACTGATTTATTTGCCTTTTTTTGAGTATTTCTGTATTTGCCAATTTTTTTCTGTTAAATGTTTACAAGATAGTATCATTTTATTAGAGTTCGATATCTGTGTGGGAATATGCATTCGTAACTTAACGAGAAGTCTAGTGGTTTGAAAACTTTAACAAACAAACAAGAAATATTTTTTAGGGGGCAAGCTCCCAGCACCCCCTATGTGAAGGATTCACCCCCACATCCCCAAATTATATACAACAACTCCATGGCTGCAATACAATGAAGAAAAAGGCAAACAAAAACTGAAAAGCACTTCATCAGCTTGAACAGTAAAAAACACTGTGGGGAAACTCACAGTGACCTTAAATAAAAAAAAAATCTCCTCATCCAAAGACCCGTCAATAGGGAGTGGGTAAGCCTGCAAGACATGCTATGTGATCTAAAATGTATATACTATGGTACCTATAAGTTAAAATGTATATGTGTGTGTCTGTGTGTTTTGTTGAGTACCCAGTTGATCATATGTTGTGTTTGGTATCAGAACTGGTTGAATGTGGGATTTGTCAAATGCAGGAATAGCTGAACTATTGAATTATGCAGTAAAAAATATTAGGTAAGTGGAAGTAGGCAGCGATGCCAAATTGTCATTAGTAATTCAAGTTTCAACACTTAGTCTAAGTGAGTGCATGTGTGTGTGTGTGTGTGTGTGTGTGTGTGTGTGTGTGTGTGTGTGTGTGTGTGTGTGTGTGTGTGTGTGTGTGTGTGTGTGTGTGTGTGTGTGTGTGTGTGTGTGTGTGTGTGTGTGTGTGTGTGTGTGTGTGTGTGTGTGTGTGTGTGTGTGTCTTGTTTAGTCGTACTGTCGGTGAAAGGGTGTTTACTCTCCTAATGTAAAAGGTTGGGGAAGGGGTAGGTTTAATGTTAAGGTTAGTACACATGTGTAAGGTAGTTCATGGGTGCCAGATGTCAATGTAGTGGGTGTGTCCGCCATGCCACATGAAGATGCTGGTAAGTCCGATGTGCCACCAAGGCACAAGTGGTGAGGTAGGCCTTGTTCAGCACTTCCTCATAATGTTAGCTGTATGTGCTTTTACCTGTAATGGAGAACTGCACACCATCACAATACTTACACTGGTTCTATTCTGTGAGGAAAGTGCTACTGCAGAGGGTGTGTCTGACATGCTGCATGAAGCTGTCACTTGGTCTCATGTGTCATCACAAGAGAAACAAGGTGAGCCTTTCCCGATACCTCCCCAGTAAGCTTGGCATGTGTTGTTATATTAACTATATCTAGAAACTCCCAAGCACAACTCTGCTTTTGCTGTAGAATGATATGGTGATGTATTTGTGTATGGTGGAACATGAGAATATAACACTCGGTGATAGCATTTTTTAACAAAGACACACACTGTCTCACACTGGTATTGCAGCACAGTATATTAATAATATTATATTAAAGCAATTAATGACAAAGATAAGTTAAATGCATTAAGCAAACATAGCTTAATATGTGATGGGTTTAGAAAATTCAATTTTTCAGTTTTGGAACATATAGAAAAACTTAAGTTTGCGAATGGTTGTAATAAGTTATTGGAAACTAAGGAGTTAAGGTGGCACATTTTGTTAAGGGCTGACAAAAAGCCAGGTTTAATTGAAAATATTAACATCAAGAGTATGTTAAAATACAGAATTTTATGATTTGTCAACACCATTTTATGTAGTATATAAATGATAAAACTGTTCACTGTTATAATAAATATGATATATAATATATATTATGATAATTAAAAAAAGTTTGTAATAGAAGTGATGATGTCATTAACTATTTGTTGAATGTGATTGGATGATTTGGAAATTAGTGTGTATTTAAACTAAAAGATGTGTATGTAATACAAGGTTTTCTGATGAAGTTCCTGGTGATTAAAGTGGGACGAAAGCACTAAAACACAGTTGTCATGGTGTGTACCTTTTTATCATTTGGACCCGAGCAGTGCCTCCAAGAGATGTGTGTTCATGGTCATTGTTTCTTGGATTGCTGGTTTTTCTGTTATTGTTTTTTTATCAGCGTGTCAGCATGGCTTCATTGGAATCCGGAGGAGAAGGGAACATGTGTGTGTTTGTGTAGCAACAGAGTTCTGTTATTAAAGATGAAGACCAGTTCAGTGATGTCAACCTAGATTTAAGTGCACATTCCATTCCATTCCATTGGATTTCCAAGTACTTTTGCAAACTTTTCAGCAGACATGTAACAACTTTAATGCAGTCTTGAATAAGTTATGTCATTTGTTTGGGAGTGTTAGTCACTTTAAGAAGGATGGGCAGCACATTCATAGCAGTGGAAGTGACTAGCAGCTGAGGAGCGTGTTATGGAACTGGGATTCATTTTGAATTTTGTTAATGAACAAAATACTAACTCATTTAGCAGCAGTGATGACATCGTAAACAACAATTCAATTAACAACATGGACCAGAACATTCAAAACATGCTCGAATGTAAGTCAAGCATTTATAAACTGCAAGAACTGATTTACAAAGATAAATCTTTTGAATACAAAAACTTCAGTTTTGATAGATGTTTGGAGCTTCAAATTGTGCCAAGAAGATTACAAGTATACAAGGTTCCCTAACATCATAACTTATCATGACAGTATATTTAAAGAGCTGGCTGGCTTATATAACAAAACAGGTTTAGAAGTTTTGTATTGTATTTGTGTGTTTATACAGGTCCTATAGATCTCGTGGTCAGGTTAAGCCCTGCTGCGCTCGCCCTTGCTGTGCTTGGGATCGGTCTGCTCCCAAATTCCACCCGCCCCTACTAGTCCTACTCTAAAACCACTTTCCCTCTTTTTAGTACTAATCAACAGCTCTCTAGGCATTATCAGGACCCTCCCTACCTACCTATCTTAATTACCCCTCTACTCAAGTTGGACAAAAATCAAAGCTAATATCTAGACAATGCCTTTGTTATTGGCCGTGAAACCTTTCAAAGTAATGCCAATTTACTGCCTACTACCCTTGATGATAATTCCATATCTTCTCACCACCTACAAAAATCTGTCTTACCTAGGATACCACTACCCAAGAAGCCAAACCATCACTCCAATAATACAAATTAAATTAGAACACTTAATAATCCCCCTTATGACTAACTCCTTGGATACAAAATACCACCAACCCATTAGATCCAGATATATCAACCCCAAAACCAAGAATTATATAAGACTAATATTTAAATCCCTGAATCTCACAATTAGACTACATGCCAACCTCACAAGGGATGGGGACATTCATCCAAACCCTGGCCCAACCTCACTAGTCAATCCTAGCCCCAATTCTGCTATTACCACTAACTTATGAACTTTAACTAGACCTTCAAACTCACTCCTGGTCAGTCACCTAAATATTAGAAGCTTAAGTAATATGGTCTACCAACTGCATGCACTCTTAGATACACATTCCCTGGATATACTTTGTCTTATTCAAACCTGGATAAAACCATCAACGGTAGATGACGAGGTTTTACTCCCAGGTTATAACATACTAAGGTTAGACCGTACCAGTAGGAAGGGAGGAGGGGTAGCTGTACTATACAAAACTATTCTAGATTTGACCTCTGATTCCACACAACCACCCTATGTTGATAATGCTGAAATTTTCATTACTAAGCTTAAAATTAATAAAAACAAAAGTTTTAACATAGCCTGTGTCTACATTCCCCCAGGTAATAACGCAAACACCCTAGAAGATATCCTCTCTTCGCTGTCTAGTAACTACCCTCAAGAAACCATTGTTCTAGGAGACTTCAACATCGACTGGAATATTTGTTCCATAGAATCTCTGAGCATCCATGTAAATCTATACGGATTTACTCAGATCATATCCTCCCCTACTAGCATCAGTAAACCTAACAACAAAGATATTATCCTAGATTGGATACTCATTAATAGCCATCC
This sequence comes from Protopterus annectens, assembly GCF_019279795.1. Lineage (NCBI taxonomy): Eukaryota > Metazoa > Chordata > Ceratodontiformes > Protopteridae > Protopterus > Protopterus annectens. The sequence continues at coordinate 506,003,917 of NC_056742.1, forward strand.
CCACATGTATAGGGCCAGTACCCGACCTGAAGAGATAAGTAACCATTTTCTTACCTATATAATCAGGCTTAAGACTGACGTCCCCCACCAACCTACTTACAAAACAATTAGAAACAACAAAAACTTAACCCCACTAATTTCCAAAATGAACTCAAAGCACGTAATTGGGCAGTCCTAAAACATCTACCACTTGAAGAAGCTGTATCCTAACCATCCTTGACACCCATGCACCTGCACATTCTATAAGAACTAAACCAAAAGTTGTTCCATGCCTTTCAAAAGAAACCAGACAAATGATCTTACTTAGAAACAAAGCTTGGACTACTTGGCGTACCACAAAATCTCCCTTAGATCAACTTAGATTTAGACAACTCAGGAACAACACTAAAAAATCTACCACCCTAGATAAAAAAAGCTTTTACCACCATTTACAACAGAAGCATCAAAACAATCCTCAAACGTTTTGGGCAGGCATAAATAAACTTATTCACCCAGGGGAAGCCGCAACTCCTACCCCCTCAGCTACCATCCAAAAACCTTCAGAAGACATTGCAAATTCCTTTAATATTTTCTTCACAGAAACTATCCAGTCACTAGCTAACCAACTATCTCTCAGTTGCCCAAGTCCTAACGCCACTGCGCCCAGTTCTCAATTCCCATTTAACTTTCAACCAGTTTCCACATCACTTATCCATGCCCTAATCAAGAAACTAAAACCTACCATGCTTGCAGAGGATCTCCCAGCTGAGTATCCACAAAAAGCTGCAGATGCCATAGCATACCCGATCTCTATCCTGATCAATAGAACTATATCAGAAGCCACTATCCCCTCCATCTGGAAGACATCCAATGTTATTCCACTCCACAAAGGGGGAAGTTCCACTGAACTGTAAAATTACAGACCTATAGCTATTTTGTTATCCTTGGCTAAAATTATCGAGAAATGCATCCATAAACAACTCTTGAGTCATCTCATTCAGCGCAATCTCCTGGCTAACTCGCAGCATGGTTTCAGACTGTTCCACAGTATAACCATGGCCCTCCTCTCCTTCTCCAATGTTATTAATCAAAGCCAAAACAACAATCAGCTTTCTTCTGCCCTCTTTCTTGATCTCTCTAAAGCCTTTGACGTGGCCAACCACCAACTACTCATATATACACTTAAAACTATTCCCCTAGATGTCCAGGCTATCAAATCTTATCTGAGTGGTAGACAACAGGCTGTACTATGGCAGAACAAACTATATTTCCTTCTTCCTATTACCCTTGGGGTCCCTCAGAGCTCTATATTAGGACCCCTATTATTTTCTATCTTTATTAATGACCTGTACACAGTCATCCCAATAGCCACCTGCATTCAATATGCAGATGACTCCACTTTGATTTGCTCTGCCACCTCCCCCTTTAAGTCTGCAGACCAAAATGTTTTTAATACTGTCGAAAATTGGCTCTGTAATTGGTCTCCTATAAAATCCTAACAAAACAAAGCTACTGCTTTTCTCCCCCACTCGTAAAGCCTCCACTCCAACCATTACTATAAATCTAACAATGACCCTGTCATTGTCCCAGATCCCTGTACCAAACTCTTAGATGTAACAGTTGATAATAACTTCAGGTTTGATATGCATATTAATCAAACTATTAAAATGTTAATAAAAAACTTGGCTAACTATACAAGATCAAACCTTCCATCACTCCACTAGCTAGGACAGTAATTGCCTATACACATCTACTTTCCACCCTTCTTTATACATCCCCTCTCTTCATGAACTTGAGTAAGTCTGACCTTAATAAACTCTCTAGCTGCTTTAATCATATTGCTAGATTTGCCACTGGAGCAGCATACAGAACACACCACTGTCTGAACCTAAAGAATCTAAGGTGGCTAGAATTGCCTATCCAACTTCAATTCAATCATCTAATAGTAGCACATAAAATTCTCTACCAACCTGAAAACACACCCATACTTACAAAAATTATCACCCCTTACAGCAACCTCAAGGCACTTCGCACATCCAACAAATTACCAGTCCAAACCCACAAAAGCAACAACTCATCTGGAGACTCTCTATATGCCAACTCTGTTGGCAAAATATGGAACTCACTTCCTGCTGAGCTTACTTCGGAACCCATTCTAACCCAATTCAAAAAAAAATCTAAAACAGTACTTTAAAAGGCAATGACTATGTCCTTGCTCTAATCCTGACAAACTCTGGCAATATAAACATGTGCTAAAGAGGTCTTTTGGCCACCCCTACATTGCTTCCTAATTGTTACTCTATAACAAATCAGATTTGTAAATGACAGAATTAATTACGTTTATCCTATGTATTGTATTGGTAACAGTGCTTTAACTTGTTTAATGTAACAGTTTTTCTGTATGTATGTATGGAACTTTTCTCTCCATGCCTCCAATGAAAATGGACAAGTATCCAGTTGGACTATCTCAGTCAACAAATGTAAAATAAAATAGAATAAAATAAATAAATAATAGATATTAGATGAGACTGAAGTCTCAGGGCAGTCTTTTTGTGAAAGCTGCCAAAGAAGGAGCACTTTACCCACTTCATCTTGTCTTGCTCAAATAAGGGAACTAGGAGACAGTAATTCTTTAGATCAGTCAGGAAAATATAGTGAGATTAGTTAAGTATAGTTTTTCTGTATCTGTGTGAATCCTTTCATCAGTGTTATTTTAATATTTCCTGTGAATGAAACTCGTGTTTATTGTAAATAGATATTTAGTATTTTAATGTTCTTTTGTTATTTATTGTTAAATACATTTAAACATCTAATTGTGGCTGGTCTTTTAGAGAATATTTTAACCTTTGTGAGCACTTATATTTATTTGGTGACACTGTGGCCACTCCTGAAAGACTTGATGCATTGACCAAACACTACCATTTGTATTAGTATTACTTTTACTCAGTATAATCTGGTACCCTTGTAAGAGCGTTATAGTAGCTGGCTAGTGGCAGTGTAACTACCTTATAGTCTGGGCAAAGGGTAGAAGAGTGAGTAAATCTGTGCCAGTGTTTCCCATGTGTGTGTGTGTGTGTGTGTGTGTGTGTGTGTGTGTGTGTGTGTGTGTGTGTGTGTGTGTGTGTGTGTGAAAATCAAATCTCAAAGAGTGTTTATGTCAGCTACTTGGAGCAGGGACAAAGAGCACTGGTTTCACAGAGAGGGTGGTGGAGGACTTGGCTTGAAACACTCAGCTAAGGACACAACTCTACAGCTGCGTCAACAGGGAGTCTTGTATGGGCTTGGTCAGTGAGAGGGAAACCCAGCCCCAGGATGGGAGTGTGTTCCTTGTGCGCTCTTCAGGGAAATTGTGCTTAGTGCAGAGTGCTGCATCTGGAAATACTGTATGCATCTATTTTTTTTCAAGTGAACATCCCTCACCAGTGTCAGTAGTGAGGATTGAGGATCCTTGATTACTGACCCAGAGTGGGGATGTCATACACTGTAATAAGGTTCATATTAGAAGTATAAAGGTGGGGCAGAGCAGTCTCACAGAACTATGTTTATGCATTTATTTATTTTTTTGGCATTTGTTTATGGGGAAAGTCCAACTGGGTCATAAGGTACCCATTTTCAGCAGAGGCCTGAGGAGAAAAGCTCCAGATACATGTGGTCAACAGAATGAAAAACTGGACAGACATAATAAAGTAATAACATTCAAGCACAAAATTTGAAAAACTACACATTAGTTTGTTAGAATAAAAATTCAGCAGACATAACAAAGTCATATTGTTCAAGCATAAATTATATGGAAATCCTGATAATAGAAAGATGCAGCATTATTTACATAATAGATGATTATTATAATGATTATCTATATTCTAGAGGTTGTGAAATATGGCAACTGATTATATTGGTGAAGGCGCAGGATATTATGAGTAGAGAAGGGTAGGGTGTGGTAGAGGCAATAGTAGGAATAGACGCAGAAAAGGTATGAGTGTAACCTCAGGGGAGTGTGTGTAGAGGAAATGAGGGTAGGGTAAGTTAGTAGTGGGGATAAAGAGAGTAGAGATTGAAAATAGTATAAGAGTAGCTCAGCGTGGGCTCATACAGGATTAATCCAAGCTTTGCTGAAGTATTTTATAGAGGTTTTGAAGGAGTGCAGGTTAGTAGCAGTTTAGTAATTAAAGGAAAGGAGTTACATAGTTTTGCAATAGAGCAGGAGTAAAGGCTTAGGCCTGTGGTTTTGTTAGGTTTATAAGTTGTGAGGAGATGTTTGTCTTCAGATCTGAGATGTTTATCTGGGATATAAAAGCTGATTAATGTGCTAAGAGCAGGACAAGCTAGTGGGTTGTTGATTATTTTGTATACTGTAGTAAGTTGTACATATTGGAGGTGGAGAGGAAGTTCAAGCCATCTTAGGGAATGTAGGGCTTTACAGTGATGAGTTAGAGGGGTTGCAGTTATGGCAAATTTTTCAATTTTGTTATACAAGCTTTTTAGTTTTTTTTTTCCCTTAGGGAGGTCTGTAAGTTTGTTAGAATGGGGAACCCATATAACAATGAGGGCAAGAGGTAGGTTTGGCTAGGGTCATTTTGGTAGCTGCTGTGAGGAAGTTCTTATTCCTGTATAGCATGCCTGGTTTTGGTGGCTTTTTGATACCTTTTTGTATGTGTAGGTCAAACTTGAGATTATTGTCAATTGCAACACCTACTAGTTTGGTATGCTGAATCAATTCAATTTCAGTATCATTGGCTGTAAAGATCTTGACATTTGTTTTGTTGCAGCTATGAGGTTTGTGGGTGAAGAGAAGGAGCTTTGCTTTCCGGGGGCTTCACTAGCAGTTCAGCAGTGGATAGCCATATTTATATGGAAGAGAAAGTCTGTTGTGTTATGTGTTGTAAGCGAGTTAATGAGGCCAATATCGGATGATAGTGGAGGCATTTGCATATTGGATTGGAGTGCCTTCACAGGAGGTTGCATGTAAGTTATTGATGAAGAAATTAAATAGTAATGGGCCAAGGATGGATCACTGAGGTGCACCAGTGGCTGTGATGTGATATGGGGAGATAGAGCCCAGCCATTTTCCTGCTGGCTGCCTGTCAGCTAAGTAGCTAGAAAACAACTGAAGTGAACAGAAAGATAGACCAATGCTGGAAAGTTCTTTATGGAGTTTTGGGGGAGATACTATCTCAAATGCTTTTGACAAATATAGAAATACTGCAGATACTGGTTTGCCAGTGTCATGGGTTTTGTTGACAGAGTCCATGAAAGGTAATAAAGCTGCTGAGTAATTTGTGCACATCTAAAGCCATGTTGACTGTGGGAAAGTTGGTTGTGTGTAAAATAGTGGAGAAGTTGTAGGTGCACACATTTTTCTAGAATCTTAGACAGGAGGGACGAGATTGCAATAGGATGACAGTTTGTCATGTCAGTGGAGTTGCCTCCCTTATGTAAATGGATAGATAATGTGTGATCTCTTCGATAGGTTACAGATGTGATTCAACTATGGATCTATTAATTAAGATGTTAACAGGGAATGTTATTGTCTCTGTGGCAAGGATTTAGGTATTCTGGTGGGAAGTTGTCTGCTGAGATTGAGCAAGTTTTCAGTTTTTATAGTAGTTTTTTTATAAAGGGATGAGCTGCAAAGTATGCTAGAGATGGTTTGGTTTTTAGTTATGAGTGAGGGGCTGGTTGGTGTGTAATGTGTGGGGTGTGCAGAGGTTAATATTGGGGCCATTAGTAGAAGTAGTGAATTGGGGTGGATGAGTTGGGTTTACTTTTATGTTGGATATGGACTCTATACAGCATGTGTTGAATTTGGTGGCTGTTTGAAGAGGTGGTATATTTGGGAAAGGGTTGAGATTACTTTATTTCCTCGGTTGAGTAGTGACATTACAGACTACCAGATTTTCTTAGGGTTGCTTTTGTGGTTATCCTGAATGCAGGTGTGACATTTCCCACTCTGGACCAGTAATCAAGGAATCTAAATCCTCACCACTGACACTGGAGAGGGGCATTCGCTTGGAACAAAAATGGATACACCCAGTATTTCCAGATACAGGTCTCTGCATCAAGCATAGTTTCCCCTTAAGAGCACACAGGGGAAAACACTCAGTCTGGGGTCTGGATTTCTCTCTCTGTCTCCCTCCAGGTCCCCTATACGACTGTCCACTGTCACAAGTGTAGGGATGAGTCCTCAGCTGAGAATCCAAGCCAAGTCCTCCAGCACCCTCTCTATGAAATCAGTGCTTCATGTCCCTGTATACACACGCACACACCTGGGAAAGGCTGGCACAGATTTATTAGCTATGCCTCCTTCTGCCCAGACTATAAGGTAGTTACACTACCACAAGATACTCCAACTCCAGCTGATCTAATGTTCTTGAAAGGGTACCCAATTATACTGAGTGAAATTAATATTAATACAAATTATAGCGTTTGGCCAATGCAGTAAGGCTTTCAGGAGTGGCCACACTGTCACCAAACAGATGTAAGTTCTCTCAAAGTTAAAATAAAGGGCCAGCCACAATAAAAAGTTAAAATCAATTTAATAATAAATAATAAAGGACACAGAAATACTAAATATCTATTTGCAATAAACACCAGAGTTTCAATCACAATAAATATTAAAATAACACAAATGAATCAATTCACACAGATACAGAAAAAAACATACTTAAATAATCTCACTATATTTTCCTGACTGATCTAAATAATTACTATTCTCTGGTCACTTACTAGAGCAAGGCAAGATGAAGTAGGTGAGCTAAGATGAAGCAGGTTCCAACACAGACTGGCCTGATACTTCAGTCTCATCTAGTATTAAAATATAAAATATAATTTCTGTCCTAGATTACAGAATGACATCACATACATCTGGTCATCTGACTTCTGGTTCCCATGCTACTCCCATTGCTTGAAACTGAACCAGAATTTAACACATATGTGCTACCATACACACAGATAGAGCTTTGCTGAGATGTGTTATAGCATCTGGGAGATTATAAAACCAAAACACTTCCACTCTTCCTACAGGAGCTAATAAACCATCCTATGAAAGAGACGGTTAGTCTCTGGCTGCAGTCAGAATGGTAATACATCTTTATGGCCTAAATTAAACAATTTAATTTTTTACTATTTTTCAAAGTTAGCTGGACTGAAATTAACCTCTTCTTCCAGTATCCTCAGTTAAAACATGTATATTTAATCAGTTACAATATAGTTAGTACCCACTGTTGGTACATTTTTTAACACAAGCAGCTTCACAAATACATTTTTTAACACAAACATCTGTACAAATCAGTTTGATATACAAATGCCATATAATTATTTATAAAATTCCAACTAGCAATGCTGGCATATGTTACACATCCACTGCTCTACTTCTCCTGGTATAGCCATCAATACCTCGCATGACATCTGGCCCCCCTTTGAAGACTCAACCTAGTTTTCTCAAGTGACCCTAGAGAAACCTTGCTTGACAGGAATGAGCCTCGCAGTGTGACATCTCGCCCCCCTTTGACGACTCAACCTAGTTTTCTCAAGTGATCCTGGAGAAACCTTGCTTGACAGGAATGAGTCTGTCTGGGAATACATTAACCCATACCCTGTCTTGAGAACCCATCTGCATTGGCACTGCTGACCCCACTGCAGTGCTGCACTGTCATGTCATATGCCAACAAACCTAGGCTCCACCTTAGTAAATTGGCATTTTGCTGGCTGGCTTGAAGTAGCTATAGATCCACATCAGACTCCTCCTGCCATCTACTACAAATACTTAGGACAAGGGTCTCCCTGTCATGGTAAAGTTTCATCATGTTAACATGGTACACTTTGTGCCCCGACCTCCTGCCTAGCAGTTCTGTCACGTAGTTAACATCATTGACCTTCCTTACCACCTTGTAGAGCCCCTTCCAGGCTGCTAGCAGCTTATCATGTCTGACAGGAATGAGAACCATAACCTGCTGTCCCACAGCATGCTCTCTAGCTTGAGCATTCTTTTCATACCACACCTGTTTCTGCTGCTGGGCTTCTGCCAAGTTCTCTTGGGCTAAGAACTGTGTGTTCCATGAGCCTTGTCCTGAACTTTAGGACATATGCCACAACTGACTTATTGTGGGATTCACACTCACCCTCCCACTCATCACGAATCAGATCTAGAGGTCCCCTCACCTTTTGCCCATACAGAAACTCTTAAGGTGAGAAATTTGTGGATTCCTGTGGTACATCTCTGTGTACAAATAGCAGATGAGGCAAGTGTTTGTCCCGCTCTTCTTACACTGGTCTGCAAATGTCTGTAGCCTGGACTTTAGTGTAGAGTTTAGCTTCTCCACAAGACCATTAGTCTGGGGGTGGTAGGGGGTGGTTTTTATGTGCTTCACTCCACAGCATTCCCACAGACAAGCCAGCAGGTCTGACATGAACTCGGCACATCTGTCAGTCAGTATTTCTCTTGAGAAACCTAGCCTACTGAAAATCTCTAACAAAGCATTTGCTACCTTCTCTGCCCCTGTGGAGGACAGAGCCAGTGCCTCAGGGTATCTAGTAGTACTACTACCAGTAGTATCTAGTCTGTTACCACCAATATATACGTCTTCCTTGTGGAACTTGGGGTACTCAGAGGCCCCAGAACATCCATAGCTATATTATGAAATGGCTCCTTAATCCCAGGCAAAGGCATCAAAGGAAATTTGATCTTGTCTCCTGCCTTGCCTATGTTTTGGAAGTGGTCACAGGTCCTGCAATACCCTGTTACATCACTTGCAATCCCAGGCCAATAAAAGTTCTGCTTAATACATCTCTTTGTATGCTTTATATCGATATGACCTGCAAAAGGAATGCCATGGGTTATGGCTAGAAGTGACAGACATTAGGCTCTAGGCACTACTGACTGCTTTATTACCTCACCTTCTAGCCCTACCTCATGGGTCCAATCTCTATACAATAACCTTTTGTTCCAGAATACAGACTCCCCTTTTCCTTGGGGATCAGTTACCTCCCTAGCTGCCTTCCTCCTTCAAGCCTCTTTGTGTATGTCCAAGAGCTGAGTCTGTCTCAACTCTATCTTTGTAATCCTTCCCAGCTCCACTTGCCCAGGAAGTATCGCATCCTCTGACAGAGGTGCCTCACTGTCAGTTTGAGTACTACTACTCACCTATGCCCTTGCAGTCACTCTGTCTAAGGGAACATCATCACCTTCAGGCTCACTGCTACAGGGTAGCTCCCTCCCTGAAATAGCCATCTCACTGGACAGGCTTCAGGTGTGGGGTCTGTCTGTGTCTTTCCTGGTCTACCAGACCCACATTCCTTTCTCCAAGCCTGAATGAGTTTAACTGCATGCACACAAGTTAACCCATTATCAAAATCATTCCCTATCAAGACATCTGCAGGGATATCCTCAAACACACTTACTTGCTTGCTTCCCTTTCCATCTTCCCAGTCAAGGTGAACCTGGGCCAAAGGCATTTGGAATGGGGTCCCTCCTTTAGCTCTGATTGGAGTGGACTGTCTGAGCAAGTACTGCTCCTTTTTAACCACTGCATGCCTCACAATGATTATGTCAGATACTGCATCTCTCTATTAGCATCGGCCTGCTTCCATCTACTAAGATTGGATATAAACTGTAGTGATAGGTTGTTACCCCTGTTGTCTCCAGACAACTTACCACTGGCATAATGTTATTCCCACTTGCTGGCTCATCCACCTTTTGTTCCCCATCTTCCTTCCATGGACATCTATATGATACATGGCCTCACTGGTTACATTTAAAACATTTAACCCTTGATCCTGACTGTGTATCTGAACTAGTGGCTTCCCTGTTACATGTGGACTCTGTTGGGTTGTTTTAGGTTGCCCACCATGGGTTTCCTTATATTCATGTGCATCACTGGGTATAACCTTCCTGTGCAGTGATGCCCCACTTCCTAAGTAGAGATCCTCTTTTAACCCAGCTCATCTGCACAGTAACACTCTTGTTTACCAGATTCTCATGTCCTCAGGCAAAGTGTTAAGAGCTTGTTCCCTCACCATAACATCTTCCAGCCCTTCAAAAGTGGTGACCTGATACCCACTCACCCTGTTATGAAAATAAGTGCTTAACTCAACAATATAATTACACACACTTTCATCTAACTTGCATCTATGCTCACAAAACTTTTTTTCTGTAAGCTTCAGGTTTTTACTTAAAGCATTCAAGTAATCATTTCTTTACGTTGTCATTGTTTGAACAATCAATATCAGACACTTTAGAAACAACAGTTACAACTTTACCATGGAGTAATGGGGTCAGGAACTGTACTCAGAGCCCTTGGTCAACATTATGCTGTTTATATACTCTTTCAAATATATGAATAAAACTATCAAAATTATCACCTTCTGTAAATTGTGGAAGAAATTTACTGACCTTTATTGCTTTTGGGGTTTGGTTATTCCCTTCCCATTACCTCCATGACCCTGGCAAAGAGTCAGCATCTCTCTCTCATGTTGCCTCTGCTTCTCATTTTCTTTAGCCTCCAAATGCAGCAGTCTCTCTACTGATTCTAGTTCCAAACGTCTGTCCTCCAGTACAAGTCTCTTTAATTCCAGATGGATTTTTAAGTCATCTGAGAAAAAGGTGAACTGTCCTGTTTCTAAAGGGTGCAAATCCCTATCAACAGACTGGTTACCCACCTGGCTGCTGGTCTGAGATGCAACTAAGGCTGAAATCAGTTCCTCTTTAGTCAGGTTGGCATGCACTAGTAATTTGGCTTGCCATAACCCTCTGCTGACATGTTTGCCTGCTTTCTCTGAGTAAACTAAACTAACAATAAACAAATAAAACTGTTGTGAAATGAAACTTTGAATGTTTACCTTGTGGCCGCTCAGAATGCAAACACCTTCAGTGACAACCGCCTAAAGGCTACATAACTTCATTAAATATCCAGAACATTGTTCACCAATATGTGATGTCCTCACTCTGGGACAGTAATCAAGAAGTCTGAATCCTAACAACTGACACTGGAGAGGGATGTTTACTTGGAGTAAAAATGAATACACCCAATATTTCCAGATGAAGCTCTCTGCATCAAGCACAATTTCCCTTAAGAGCATATAGGGAACATACTCAGTGTGTGGTCTGGATTTATCTCTCTCTGTCTCCCTCCAGGTCCCCAGTAAGAATCCCCACTGACACAGCTGCAGAGTTGAGTCCTCAGTCGAGTGTCAAAGCCAAGTCCTCTAGCACCCTGTCTATGAAACTAGTTCTTAGTGTTCCTGCTCTGAGCAGCTGACACATGCACACACACACACACACACACACACACACACACACACACACACACACACACACACACACTCACACACACACACACACACACACACACACACACACACATACATGCATGTGCGCGAGTCCGTGCACTCACCTCGGAAAGGCTGGCACAGAATTACTAGCTATGCCTGCTTTTGCCCAGACTATAAGGTAGTTACACTGCCACCAGACACTCCAAAGCCAGCTACTCTATGGCTCTTAGAAGGGTTCCCGAATCCCAATTACACTGAGCGAAATTAATATTAATACAAATGATAGTGTTTGGCCAATGTAGTAAGGCTTAAAAGAGTGGCCAAAATGTCATCAAATAGATATTCTCTAAAGAAACAGCCAAAATGAAAAGTTTAAATATATTTAATAATAAATAATATAAAATATGAAATACTAAATATCTCTTTACAAGAAACACAAGAGTTTCATTCACAGGAAATATTAAAATAACACTGATAAATAGATTCACGCAGCTATAGAAAAACATTACTTAACTAAACTCATTATATTTTCATGACTGATCTAAAGAATTACTATTCCTTGGTCACTTACTAGAGCAAGGCAAAATGAAGTAGGTGGGGGGGTTCTTCTTTGTCAGGTTCCAAAAACAGGGTGCTCAGAGACTTCATTCTCATCTATTTTTTTGTCCTAGATAACAGAATGACATCACATACATCTGGTCATCTGACTTCTGCTTCCCATGCTACCCCCATTGCTAGAATCTGTACTAGACTTTAGCACATATGTTACCAAACATACAGATAGAGCTTTGCTGAGATGTGTTATAGCATCTGGAAGCTATAAAACCATAAACACTTCCACTCTTCCTATAGGAGCTAATAAACCATTCTCTGGCACAGGCAGTTAGCCTCTGCTTGCAAAGAGAACTATAACATGCAGTCATTATGGTCTAAATTAAGTAATTTAATTCCTTACTCTTTGTCAAAGTGAGCTGGACTGAGATTAACTTCTTCTCTTCCAGTATCCCCTGTTAACACATATACATTTAATCAGTTAAATACAGTCAGGACCCACTGTTGGTACATTTTTAACTCAAACAGCTTTACAAATACTTTCTTTCAACACACACATCTGTACAAATCAGTTTGATAGGCAAATGATATAATTCTTCACAAAATTCCCACTAGCTGCGCTGACGTGTGTTACACATTCACTGCCCTACTTCTGCTAGCAATGCTGGCAATACCTCACATCATCACAGTAGGAATAGTACAATTTCTTATCATGCAATATTTGTCTTTTTGTTTAATTGTAGGGTTGTATGTATGAAGACTTTTGTTGTTTTTATTCTTTAGCCAGGCACTCCATGCTTTATCACTGTCTTTCATTAGAATTTTACATGATTTGTTGAGCCATGAGGCATGGTTATTTTATTATTCTTTTTGTTCATTGAGGGGCTAGGAAGTTATGAGTGCTTAAGATGGTGCTGCTGAAATGTTCAACCACATCATTAAGGAGAAGGCTTTGTTAGGATGGACCAGTCTATAGCTTTTACAGATTCATTAATTACCTCTTTGCTAAATTTTTGCAGGTTGCATATAGTTTTGAACTTGTGCTACTTTATGAACTGAGTGATAGTCCTGTGAGTATAGGCTGGCAGGTAGTCACTTAAGGAGTCAGAGAGTGTGCCTGAGGATGTAAAGTTAGAAGGGTTTGAGACTAGTATCAAATCTAGGGTGGAGTGCTAAATGTTATTATTGCTGTAACTGGTAGGAGTACTTATAAGATAAGTAAAGCTACAGAAGTTTATACTGTTTGTTGGGTAGTGTGAAGTTAGTGTCTGCCAGTCAATGTTAACATCCCTTAGGATAATGGTTTTGTTCGGTATTGTTTTGGATATCCAGGCTATAAAATGTTCTAGAATGGGAATGTTTTGCCCAGGAGGGATGTATAAAACAACTATACAGATAATCTTAGATGAGCTAAGTTTTAAAAATGTTATAAAGATTTTGGCTGTGCAGAACTTTGGTATAGTATTTGAGTGTGGGCAACTATCAAATTGTTAGGAAAATTTAGGCTATTACACCACCTTTTCTATATTCCCTGTCTACTCTAATAATGCTGCAACCAGGGGGAAGAATTTCAGTATCCTTTATTTTTGGTTTTAGCCAAGTCTCTGTAATAGCAAGGATGTCTGGGTTAGGGTGTGTTAACCAGGCATGAAAGGGTGTCAGTTTACTGCACATGCTCCTGATATTGAGTAATAAGTTTTAGTATGTTTGTCTGTCTAGTAGGAATGAGACCTGTGTTGGGGTAAATGTCCATGCATAAGTGTAAGGCCATGAAAGAACATCTAGTTGTTTTAGGAGTTTTAAGTAATTTGGGTATTTGTGTTAGCTTTAGGTTGTAGTGGTAGTAGAGAATAGAAGAAGATCTGTATAGAGATCAGTACTGAGGTTATTTGGGAGAAGCTTGTGGTGGAGGGATTGAGTGGTGATGATGAGGTAATAGTTAAGGTATGCTCTTGTAGTAGTGTTGCTGGAGAAGTTGTTAGGGTAGAAAGGAGAAGAAGGAAGAGAAATGAGAAGCTGATTGGTGCAGAGTGAGATTACTTAAATTGAAGTAGAGGGGGGATTAAGGCTGTTGGAAGTGAAGCAGTTATAGGGGGTGGAGTACAAGTGAAAATAGTGTGAGATAGTAGTTTAGAAAAAGGGTGTGTGGCTAGAGTAATATGGGTGTGGTGTGGGAGGGGGTGTTGTGTAGTAGACTACTTGTGTAGTATATGCTTTGGAGATGCAAATAAAACTATCAGCTATTGGTGAGTCTGGTTATGGGATATGGAATTCTTGAATAAACAGAAAGGGGTTGATGATATAGCAAGCAAAAGATAACAGAGACATTTATCCAGGAGGCATATAAGAGCAGATCTGTTGATTTGATAGGTGAGGTTATAGTCTTATTTTAAATAAGTCTGAATTCCAAATGTATTTCTGTGATAGTGGGATGTGGTTCAAAAGTTTAGCTACACTATTTAAATACAGAAAGTCAAATGCGGTATTAGATAACTTAGTTATAGTGATTAGAGATTTTTTCTCTAGAATCTTCTTAGGTTCCCAGGTTCATAGGTAGGTATTAGGTTATCTGCTCGAAGGCATTTATGAGCCTAGCCAGAATGTGTTGGCTTTCACTGTCCCCTTAGATTAGTTCCCTGTGCCTCTGTCCAGCAGAGCCACTGAAGTGATCCCCGGGGTAAACGTTCTGTTTCTCATCCACTCATCAAGGTTTCTCTTGAAGAGTGCTAGTGAGTAGCTCTGCCTAATGTAGATTGGAATCTTGTTCCAAAGCATGGGAAGTCTCTGGAACAGGAATCTATCCCTGCAGCCTGTCCTATTTATTGTTGTGGTGAGGTTTAGATCCCTAGAGCATGTGGCTCGAGGGGATATGGTTTTCTTTAGGTGGAGCATGTCCATCAATTCTGGGTTGGACATGGTCTTCTATGTCAGGCAGAGATCACCTCTGAGTAGACGGTATGCAACTGAATACAGCTGGAGTTTCTTCAGTCGAGCTACATAGGGCATCTGTTTGAGGCCAGTGACCCTCTTGGTGAGGTTCTTCTGTGGTCTTTCCAGCTGTTGTATGTGTCTTGTAAGGTACACCCCAAATGGGGCATTGTACTCTATGATGGGTCTGATGAGTGATGAGTAGAGGGGCACAATGACTTCTTTTGATCTGGATGTGAACCCTTTTGTGATTAGGTGGGCCACATAGAAGAATTTTCTAACCACTTTGGAAATGTGATAATCTAAGGAGATATTACTATGTACTTGGGTCCCCAGATCCCTTATTATGTCTTCCATATTTAGGGGACTACCATCTATGTGGTAGTTTGTGGGTACTTTGTTTTTGCCAAAAGGGATGACTATGCACTTTTTGGCGTTTAACTTGAGGCCAAGATTTTGCCACCAGGTATCCATCACAGTGAGACCCTTTTGGAGGATGTCTGTGTCAGCCTGAGAGTCAATTATATCCCCTAGTTTGCAGTCATCTGTGAACCTGGTCAGCCATAGTCCTCCTGTGCTTGCCTGTACCTTTGAGAAGTATATGCCGAACAGGAGGGGTCCTAGGACTGAGCCTTGGGGAATGCCACTTGTAACAAGTTTAGAGTTGGACATATCTCCCACAACTCTCACCATGTGGGTTTTGTCCATGAGCCAGTTGGCAACCCATCTTGTGATGTAAGGGTTTATGTTCAGGCTGGTGAACTTATCTATAATACCAGAATGGGGAATGGTGTCAAAGGCCTTTGCAAGGTCTAGGTAGGCTGTTTGGACCAGCTTTCCCTCATTTATATCCCTGGTAACTGTCTCAAAAAACTCCACCATGTTTAGGAGGCATGATCTGCCCTTAACAAAGCAGAACTGGGTAGGGTCCAGTGTTTAGGGTTTCCCAATGTCTCTGTTAATGAGCTTCATGATTATGTGCTCCATAGCCTTGCAGACCAAGCTAGTCAGGGTTATAGGGCGATAGTTCCTGGGGTCTGTTGTGGCTCCAACTTTGTGGAGCAGAATAACCATTGCTGTGCACCACTCTATGGGTACATAGCCTGTGGAGAGGCTGAGTTTGAACAGTGTGTTTAGGTGAGGAGTTAGATCATCTTTGAGGTCATGTAGGATCCAGCCTGGGACACCATCCGGTCCCATTGATGCTGGGTTTTGGCTTTGGAGAGGGCTGTTTTAACCAGAGTGTCTGTGATTTCAGGGGGTCTACATTCTTCTGGTATCATTATGTGCCCTTTTGGTGGTGAGAGGAGGATAAAGTTTGCACTGAACTTGCCTGCCAGGATGTTGGCGATATCTGTCAGTTCAGTGTATTTTGTGCCATTCTGCACTAACTCCAAGCAAATCTGAGCATTGCCACTTAGATTCTTGACATAGCTAAAGAATGCCTTGTGGTTATCTTTGGAGTCCTTGGCAATTTTTCTTTCGAAGCTCGCCTTGGATGATTTTATGAGGGATCATAGTTTCTTGCTGATACTGATCAGGGATGTCTTCCCTTCTTGGGATTTTACTCTTTTCTGTACTAGTTTCCTCCTTCTATTGTATAGCTTGTTTATGGCAGGGGTCCACCAGACTGGTTTCTTTTTCTTGGAGGAGTGAGGCCTGGGATAGCACAATCCATGCATTCTTGTAGGTGCCTGTAGAATGCATTAGTAAAGGATTTTGCAGCTTGGACAGCATTATCCTTTAGCATAGGGGCTTTGAAACTTTCCACCTCATTCTTAAGTAATGTGAAGTTTGCTTTTGAAATGTTTTTCATGGTGGTTTCCTTGTCTGGGGGTGGGGGCGGAATGTGGATATCCAGAGTGATTTGTTTATGCTCAGATCTAACCAGCGAGGAGTTGACCTCCAGTGTGGAACACCGGTTGCCCGTGTTGGTGATGACCAGGTCCAATATGTTGTCACCTCTGGTGGGAGTGTTGACCATTTGATCCAGGGTGTTTGAGTTTATAAATTCTAAGAAATGTTGGGCAGGGGAGTTAGTACTTGAGTAGTTCTCCCAGTTAATTTTTGGGTAATTGAAATCACCCAATGTTAGGGTGTTTGGTAGGACCTTTATGTTTTGCAGTGTTACCAGAAATGTGGAATGGGGGTCCTGGGACATGGTGCATGATCTGTAGAAAGCTACAATTTGAATTGCAGTTTTGCCCATTGTTAGTTGCACATGGATGATCTCTGAAGCATCGTTCTGTGCCACTAACCTGGAGGTGTGGGTATCCTTGATAAATATGGATACACCCCTGCCTTTTGTATTTCGGTCCGGGTTCTGTGGTCGAAATGTATGGTATGAGTTGTAGCCTGGTAGTGCTGGGGTGCTCTCTGAAGCCTTAAACCAGGTTTCTGTTACTGCACATATAATCAGTTTTCTCCATACTGAGGAGTGCCTCAAGTGTGCCTATTTTGAGGTTTAGACATCTGGCATTGAGTAGCATTACCCTCGGTTTTTTGTTACTTGTGCTATTTACAGCACTGGGTTTGTCTTTTGAGCCTTGCCTAAAAAAGGCACTATGGGTGGTGGCAAGAGCCTTGGCCAGTATTCAAAAACCTAAGGGTGACAGGTGTAAGCCATCTCTAACGAAGTAGCGTGGCTTGTCGAGCATGTCACCCCAGGCAGACAGACACTGGATCCCCTTTGAATGACACCAGAAACTTAGCCAATTGTTGAAATTGATATTTTTTTCTTTATACCGTGGTATCATTCTTGGTGAGGGCAGGATGCTACTCAGGGTCAGAGTCACACCGGCCTGGGTTACGTGATCAGAAACCTCTTCCATGTCTCTTTTCATGTAGTCCAGGGAGGTACGGCTTAGTTCATTCAAACCAACATGGACAATGACAGAGTTATATTTGTACTTGTTCTGGAGTGACCTGAGGGCTTGTGTTATGTGGCAGATCCTGGCACCCAACAGGCAGATAACAGTAACCTTCTCTTTATTCAGCCTAGTGAGTGGGACATCAATGTGCCTGACTATAGACTCACCTATTACTAGTGTTGGGTATGTTATTTTGTCTTAAGGGCTGTGATTACGTGGCACACTGGTTTTGTGAAGTATGTGTTTCATGGTTTGTGTTGGATGGTGGAGGTTGCTTGGATGTCTGCTATGGATGTCTCTGTTGCTTCTGCAGATTTTTATTTAGAGCCTCCGAGTATGTTTTCATGTATTTATGTGTTTTTTTTGCCGGTGCTAGTTTAATGGGTGTATGTGAGACTGGTGGTGTGATGCAAGTATTTCCCTTCTCCTCTTGACTGCCTGATCCAGTCTTGTGTTGAGAGAGCTTAGCCTCCAGTTTGGCTGTATAATTGCATCTCTCACATGTAATAGTGTTTGTTGGTAGGAGGAGAGGGTTGTCTGTGCACATTAGGCAGTTGTAACATTGCCTCAGAATGCCCAGATTCACCAGTTGGACTGAAGAGTACACCTAAAACTGCCCTTTGGACATGCCTGTATAGGTACAGCGAACTGTTTTACTGATTGGTTGGTAAGGTCAAATAGAGAGCCTTGTCCTTCTGTACAGTATAGGGGGGTCTAGTGCTAGGGTTTATAAGTGCTTGCTATGAGTTTTGAGCAAGTGCCGGTCTGAGAAATGAATGACTTGAGTGCTTAAGTTGAAAGTTTGTCTAGTTCCAAGGGAAAAATTGAAGAGGTGACTTTGTGAAGCCGGGAATAGTTATACCCTAGCTAACCGGTGCTGCCCGGCGTGCAAAACCAGGCAAATACATTTTTTATAGCAGGGAAATGAAAGAGATAGAAATTAGCCCCAAATGGCCAATAAACCACTAATTTCTGGGCTGAAACCACTCCTCCAGGGATAGATAGGCTGCTCAAAGCTCCCCTCTCTCACAGGTGAACAGATAAACGTCCTTCTATCCAAGTAAGGTATGGGCAAACAAAGAAATTTGTAACACAGCCCTGAATTCAGCACTAACCTGAAAACTGGACTATACTAGCTTAGAAAGGTGGGAAATAAGTATATATATATATATATATATATATATATATATATATATATATATATATATATATTTTTTTTTTTTTTTTTTCAGAAAATAAGGCAGATACAATAAAAAACACTTTAAATGCACAGAAAAGGATACTTATTGTTATATATCTCAGATCAGAGTTGTAGTCAATGCCCCTAGTAATAAAGTAGGAAGAAACACAAATATAGTAAAAGCAGATGAATGAAGTGCAATATATATATATATATATATATATATATATATATATATATATATATATATATATATATATATATATATATATATATAAAAAACAATAGAAAACGAACAAACTGCTTTAAACAAAATACCCAATTAACCAGAAAAAAGCTCAAAACTGAGCCCTGTTCCAGCAGTCTTCAATCAGACAAGTTTTAACTGCACACTCCTGCCACTAGGGTGCAGGGGAACCTTCTCCAAAAAAAGATGGCCTGGATCAGTGCTCAAGTTATACAAACAAAGATAGATTCAGCAGGCCTGAATCTGGTCTATGCTACAGCAACAAGGTGCACCAATTTCAGTAAGAAACAGTTCAAATAAGCAAGCACAATAAGTCTATGACCAGAAATTCCCAGCTCAGAAGGGCAGAATCCAGCAACTCCTCCCACAAGAGTGCAGACCACAAACCTTCTTAATGTAGAATAACTAGCCTGAAGCCCAAGTGCTTAAACCAGAACTAATACACTTTCAGAATAGCAGACACTGAGCCTTCTATCAGCAATTCCCAACTTAGAAGGATGTAAGCTACCTGTCCTGCCACAACAGTGCAGACCACAAACCTTCTTAATGTAAAACAACTGGTATGAAACCCAAGTGCTTAAACTAAAAGACTTAGAATAACAGTTACAATTTGATCAGGCTACTACCAAGCAGTAATAAATGCAGCAGAATAAATAAAATTGAGTACTTTTAAGAAGAGGCAAAAGCAAAATAAAGTAGGAGGAAATACAAATATGGTAAAAACAGATGGAAAAGTGATTTTTTTTGTTAGTAAAGTGCAAGGAGAGAGGAAGGAAAAACCTAAGTGGGTTGGCCTTCTCAAATCTTCTCTCTGAATTACGTAGTGTGAATACTAGACTCAGAATATGCTCTCACTGTACTCGGTTAAGTGAGCAAATGAGATGGACCCAGGAGGAGTGTTCAAATACAGACTTACAGGAAGGGTGGGCAATTCCAGAGCCACCAACACTAACACCAAGACAAGAACAGGGAGGATGGGTGGGGAACAGAAAACTGCTTAAGTTTGCACTTAACAGAAGACTAAAATACAGTACTGTAAATTTGCACTTAACTTCAGCTTCTGATGTAGGTGATTGTAGCCAACCAAGTCTCTCAGAAATTGAGCATACAATGAATTATCAAACTTTGTGGTTAGCATTTAAAGTACAGAGGAAGCCCTCTAGGCAACAGTTAAATATCAGATAACAAAAAAGTGAGAATACCACCACCCCCTCTTACAGCAGAGAGACACACAGCACACTATTCAGTGAAACAAATAGGTAACAGAATAAAATAAAATACAGTACTTTTAAAACTGCTGAGTTCATGATGTTGCATTAAGTTATTAAGAGCCAGGCAATGTTCTGGCTTATACAGAAGTCTGAGTATTGCAGTTAGCTGAGAAAGAGCTAGTTGATATGATAGTTTCTACCACAGTGTTGTGTTCTGTTCTTAGAGTTTCCTGAAAAATTGGCAATTTGATTTCAACTTTGATTAAGTTTTGAGAGTTGTGAGACTTGATGGTTAGTGAAGATTGGGCCAGCACAGAGGAGGGATGGCATTAAGATAGCAGAGGCTATCTAACATCTGGTTGTGTCAGTGACACACTTTTTTTTTACTCTGTATAATGTACCTACTTTTTGAGGAGTGTTTTTTTCTTACCTCATGTGATACATGGTTGAATTTCAGCTGGTCATCTATGATGACACCTAGTAATTTTGTGTAGTTTACTTATTCTATTATAGTGTAGGTGAGATGATATTGAATAGCGTTGTTTTGGTAGAGATGTGTTGTAGGGTGAAAACCAGTAGCTTTTCATTATTTTAGAGTTTAGTAGTTCTAAATTATTTAGCCATGTTGTACATACACACACACACACACACACACACACACACACACACACACACACACACACACACTCTCACAGAAAGACAGAGAGGAATTTTTGAAAACATCAAATAATAACTATGCCTCAGGGCTAGTTAAACAGGACAGTGAACTTGAGCTTATCCAAATTAAAATCACCTTAGGCAAAATCTCATACCACTTCCTTTCAAGCTATAGGTCACCCTCAATGACCCTGGAAACCCATAATATGTATTTAAGCTCACTGGAAACACTCACCATCCAGCTTAATACCATATTCATGTGCAACATTAATTGCTGCACTATTAACTGGGAATCATATACGACACCAAATATCCCGGCGCAGAGATTACTGAATTTTGTAAGTATAAACTCTCTTTGGTCCAGATTGTCAATACTCTGACCAGGGACACATACATACTGGATCAGTTCCTCATTAACATGGGAGAGTGCTGCACAGCCCCTAGTGTAATGACCTGTCTGGTAAGGTCAGACCACAAAATGGTCTCCTTCAAAGTAAAAATAAGACCTCTAAACTCCAGCTAACCCTGGAATGTTCAAGGACCACTCTAAGGCTAACTTCCTACTATTAAGTTACAACCTGGCAAAATTTCAAGTCCCCCCTAAACCCTGAGAATACTTCTACCTACAAACAACTGTTCACAGAAACCCTCTACAAGCACATTAATAGCTTCATAAAAGCGATTGTACCCACCAGGAAGAAGTACATAATTAACAAAAAAAAAAAAAAGTGTGGTGGAAGTACAACATTAATGGGGAATATAACAGAAGGAAGAAAGTCTTGTTAAAAAGTAGAAGATTTAGCACCTAGCAGGATAAAAGTGCTCTGATCAAAATAAGCAAACAATTCAGAGGACAAATAAAGTCTACCAAAGCCAAATTTGAGGAAAATTTGGCCTCCCAGGCCAAGGACAAATGCAAGGCATTCTTTGTCTGGGTCCACAACCTCAAAGGCAATACACAATTGTGTGCAGAGCTCATTGTTAATTGAGCCACCTATACTGAGCCAGAAGATACGACAAACCTACCAGTGAGCAAATTCAGCTTTATCTTTACCCCCCTTAGCTTCCCAAAGAAAATACTACCAAATATAACTCCTCCTATTATCACTAGAAATCAGGTCCTCAGTGCATTTTCTAAGACCAAGAACACTGCACCCATGGACCCCACCAATATCCCAGGCTGCCTATTAAATGGCATGAAACATGACCTATCAGGCCTTCTGGAATCACATTTTAACTGTAGTCTCCAAAGAGGGTTTTTGCTTCATGAATGGAGAACAGCAACCTATGTCTCACTAGTCTCATATGCAAGGCCATGGAAAGAATTATAATAGAAATAATGAATAATGACATAGGAAACCTCCAGACACTGGATTCAATCCAGTTTGATTTTATTAAGGGCAGGTAATGTGTACTCGGCTTGCCAGGCTTCTTAGTGAAGGTCACTAAAGCAATGGATGAGGGTAAAATGATTCACACTGCCTACAGTGACCTGGCCAGGGCATTTGACAGAATGCCCTACTTAGACATTGTTGAAAAACCCAAAACATTAGATATAAAACCTTATGTTACCCAGTGGATAGCCAGCTGGCCCACAGATAGGACCTGGGAAGTTAGAATTGGGGAGTCCACCTGTACAAAGAGGCCAGTCACCAGTGGAGTTCCTCAGTGATCAGTTCTGGGAATGATCCTTTTTAGCATCTACTTCCTTGAAGTCAAGGCAAATGTCAAATACCTCTGGCTGACTAAATGTACAGACAATTGCAATTTAGGAGCAGTCATAGAATCTCCCACTAATGTTCTCCAGGAGGGTCTGATACAGACAAATGCCTGGTGCCAGAGCCATGGACTAAAACTAAATGCCAAAAAATGCACAACAGTATCCTTCAGGAAGTTACCACCTCTGGTAATTATAATGACAATGCACCTCTAAGAGTTGGCTCAGTAGTGAGGGACTTGGAGGCACATGTAAACAGTAATCTAGCCTTTGACCATCACACCATGGTAGTGAAGAAATCATTCTATGTTGAGCAACTTATAAACAAAGGTATGGCATCTAGGCCCAAGAAGGATATTATTCCCCTATATTCAGCAATCATCAGACCTATTATTGAGTACAATGCCCCCTTGGAATGTACAGAACCAGACACATGCAACAATTAGAACATTCACAGAGGTTCCTCATGAAAAGAATACAGGGCATAAATAACATGTCCTATGCAGTCTGCCTCAAAGTCGTATCCTTGTATTCTCTCTCTTACAGGCTGTTGAGGAGAGATCTATGACTGGCATACAAGACATCTTCGGACCCCACTCAGTTGGACCTCCTGCATATCCACAAAATAAACAGCACCAGAATTACCCATTCTAAGGACTTAAACCTTTTTTTTATATAAATTGGACCTGCTGGAGGCAGGTATGTATCTCAGAGACTATCCCTTCTCTGGAAAAGGCACCCGATCCATGTAAAGCAGAGTTGTTCCCTAACTCAATTCACATGTAACTTGGACAATAGTATGGGAAACAGGAAATTCATCCCTGGTTTGCCACCTCTGTCTTTAATGAACAGAGGTAGCCTGTAAAGGGTTTATTTCCCAGGCCCCTGTTTGTAAATGTTTCCTCTCCCAAGCACCTGTTTACACTTACCAAGGGTACCAGAAGTTGTCAGGAAAAAAAGCCTCAGTGGTCGTTAGCCTAGTACCCAACCATGATCCTTTGACCCTATAAATGAAACATAATTACTTAGTAAATGTTTACAATCAGTTTAATAAAAACTGAGTAACACTATCTGCTATACCTC
The DNA here is from genome assembly GCF_019279795.1 of Protopterus annectens. NCBI lineage: Eukaryota > Metazoa > Chordata > Ceratodontiformes > Protopteridae > Protopterus > Protopterus annectens. The sequence goes on from NC_056742.1 coordinate 506,027,606, forward strand.
TGTATTAGGATTGTATATAAATTCATGTATTTTATATATATATATATATATATATATATATATATATATATATATATATATATATATATATATGTGTGTGTGTGTGTGTGTGTGTGTGTGTGTGTGTGTGTGTGTGTGTGTATGTGTGTGCGTGTGTATGTGTACTTCGATCTTATGATCTTGACCATAAGAAATTCAAAATTTTGAAACTACAAAATTTAGAAGCAAACCCGTATATAGATATATATATATATATATATATATATATAAATATATATACAGAGAGAGAGAGATGATCCATATCTATGTATGAATTTGTCTTGTATTGTTTAGGAAGTCAGAAACATATCAGTGCATGGTTTTAATGCAGTTTTTCATTTAAAATTGGATACACATTGCAAAGACTTACAAGTACTGCAAAGACACATATGATTCCTTACTATCTATAACATGGCAAAAAGGACTTCTGCCCCCTACATCTACCACCCTGATGATGCTGGTGGAATACCAGATAGTGTCCATATGTAAGTCCTGGACATGATTATGTTCTTAAAGTAGTACAAACAGAATGACTATCAAGTCTGAGAACAGAGTGCGCAGTGAGCATCTCTTGTGCATGGTCCGACATAACATAGTTTGTAGTTTGTGGCACATGTATCAGTGTGAAGTCAGAGACACTGAAATATAGAAGGGGAACCATGAAGCATCTGAAAGATGAGTAGCAAATTTCTGAGGTTGACCATGAACAAAAGTCTTCTCAAAGTAATTAAATAAAGGAGATGTGCAGGGTGAAATAGCGACTTCAACAGCTTTTAGGAAGCAAAGTATCATGTCTTGTGTAAAACATGTAGACAACCTGTTTTACTAAAGTCTGAAATGCTGTTGAGGAGCCATAAAGAGGTGCTAGTGTATTCATTTGCATATGCTGCAAAATAATTTGATGGCGATTTGATGGAGATGAAGGACACACCCCCATTCAGAGTGGCACGTGTCTCATTCTGTCTGATGCCTTTATACGTGGCATATTCAAAATCAGTCAAGACATATATTTTGGGGTAAGAGAGACAGACTCAAGCTGTTTGAAGATCAAGTTGCATGACCCCTGATAACCTCTTTGAGCCTTCGTTGACATGAATGGATACTGCAGAGGGCACACTGTTTCCTTTACTACATACGTTGATGTATGCATGAATGCACTAAGCTGCCTAAATGAGTAACCTTTAGCTGCAAGAGTTGTGTCAGCCATCCACAGTTGAGCAATCCCCAAACTATGAAGGTTTCATGCTGTATTGAGAACCACAATAGAAATGCATGAGTCACAGAATGTTCTTGTAATAACATTCCTTCCATCTAAGATAAAAGTGGTTCATCAATGTCTTAATGTTTACAGTCTTATGCATTTGTCCAATTGACTTTTTATGGTGTAAACGTTTAATCTGTTGAGACATAGCCTGGCTTGATGGCATGTTAATATTAAAGTTTGTTAATGTACCTCCTTTTACTCACTTGACACAGAGGATTTCTGCAATTCTAAGCATGTTGTTTAAAAGAAGTCATGACCATGCATTTTTCACCTTCTAAAGTATGAGGTAAATGTGAATGACCAGCAGTCTTTTTCAGGTATGCACCATCAGGTACACATTGGGTAACTAATCTGCACTGACATGTTTGACTAAGTTCATATTTGCAAGTCCAGTAAGTGATGCCCTTAGTCTCCTTTTCACGTATGTAGGGGTATCCACAAGCAACATTTTCTTCCCTCTGTGCACTGTCTGTAGTGAAGATGTTGCTCAAAATGCCCAGTGTGTAGTCAAAGTACTGCTCAGGTGTAGCTCAGAGTGGCAGGTGCATAGATTAAAGTACCACTCAGGTGTTGCCCAAACTGTCAGTTGCATAGATAAAAGTATTTCTCAGGTGTTGCCCAGAACATCAGGTGCAAATATGAAAGTGCTACTTCAAAATTGCTTCACTATATTAACAATTAACTGACATTAGGCATGATAAATAGTTAAAATGTGTTTAGTGGAAGCAACATGAGCTGCTTAAAGGGGTACAAATAATTCAAGTGACAAAAGTAAAATCCAGTGAGAACTACACGAAAAGTACAATTCAAAGCAAAAAATACAATTCAATATGTCCACTCACATTAGTTCAGCTGTGCACAGTCTGAATATTTATTTTTAATGAATCTTCAAAATATGAATAATTACAACTATTATTGCCCGTAGTAACATTTATATTAGATGTTTCACCAATTTCACTATTGGTAGGTGGTAATGATTTCAAACTAGGTGACTGTACTAAAATGTTCTGATCATTGCCTGCTGCTGTGTTTATGTTCAACGTAGAATGTATTGGCTTCATCACATCACACTCAGATTTAGCTAAGATGTCATTACAGATATTGTTACTAAAGTGGTTATAATCTGAATTGAGGGAATATTAATTACTTCAAATTACTTAAATCTGAGTCAGGCAGTTTCTGTAAATCTTTTAGTTTCTTTTGTAGATTCTGTTTTTCTGATCTTGTTTCTAGATTTCCTTCTCAAAGTACTGCTTCTTCCAACCCCCCCCCCCCCCGGATTCTTAATCTGATGATTTGGTACTCACTTTCCCATTATTTCAGTAAGCATACGTTATTCACTGTTCTGTCAAAGCTGTGTTATTGCTTCCTTTGACTTTCTGTTAATAGCTGAATAACAAGTTCTTTGTGGCATTACTCGTAAGAACATGGTCAGTAGCCATGATATGAAGCATTTAAACATTAGAAGATGTGCTTGTGATTGTTTTACTGACTGTCATGATGTGTTGTGGCATTCCTAGATGGGTAACCATTAGGTCACTGCCATTCCAATATTCATACTTCATTATTAGAGTGTTTACAACTTGTACCATACTTTCAACATGTCCATTGATTTGAATATATGTGGGACTTCATGTCATCTTTTTAAACTCCCACAATTTTTCAAATATTTAAAACATGTGACAGACAAGCTGTGACCTGTTGTCAGTGATTACCTCTTTCCTACCCTATGTCCCACAAAAATATACTTAAAGATAGTTATCTCACAAATTCAGGAAAAAAAAAAGAGTTATCACAGGTATATATACACACACACACACACACACACACACACACACACACACACACACACACACACATACAAAACTATGAGTTATTGTAGTGAAATAAGTCTATGCAAAAACTGGCACTTTTAAAATTGTAGAGAGATTCTTATATTTTACTTTCACAGAAAATTGTGACAGTATGAGGCAGATGTCCCTGGAGAGGGGACACAACTGGATGACTACCTGCGTTCCACAGCAACAGTTTTACTGGTATACAGCATGTCTTTAAGGGAATCTGGGGAGCTATGACAATAGAGGTACAAGCAGCTGCTAGACATAAGAAGGAGGCATTGTCAAGAAAATGTCAGAACATGCATGAGACTAAGGTAGTGGTACTGATTTTTCCATGTGAAACTGCTTATGGCTAGACTATGACTGCCACTCTATGGAGTATATACCAGGCATTCTGTACACACACTGCCATTTTTAGCAAAACGTTTACAAGCACTGTTTATTATCTATCTATCCCTATATTTGCTGAGACTACTCCCCATGTGCAGCTAAGGAACATGCTTCTGGTATCTGAGGCAATATCCCACTGTACAAGCCAGCCTCTTTACCACTTCCATGCGCTGACACTTGTAGGCACCCAATGTACCAATTCTATGTGCTGACATTTGTAGACACATAAAGTACCACTTCCGTGTGATGACACTTGTAGCAACACAATGTACCACTTCCATATGCTGACACATGTAAGCACACAATGTACCACTTACACATGCTGACACTTGTATGCACACAATTTATTATTTATTTTTATTTATCATTTGTTAAGCAGGAAAGTCCGACTTGGAAAGAAGCCAATTTTCAGTGGAGGTCCAGGGAGAAAGTCTCCAGATGCATGGCATTGTAATGTGGGAGGAAACCGGAGCACCCGGAGAAAACCCACATGAATGCAGGGAGGACATGCAGACTCCAAACAGAAGGCTCCCCAGCCAAGAATCAAATGGGAGAACCTCTTGCTGTGAGGCGACAATGCTACTGCTGCACCACTGCACCGTCCACAATGTACCACTTCCAGCTTCTGACATTTGTAGGCACACAATGTACCACCTCCGCGTGCTGACACTTGTAGGTACAAAATGTACCTCTCCCATATGCTGATACATGTAGAAAAACAATGTGCCAATTCTATTTGTTGAAACATGTAGGCAAAAAATGTATCACTTCCATGTGCTGACACTTGTAGGCACGCAATGTATCACTTCCATGTGCTGACATTTGTATGCACACAATGCACCATTTCCATGTGCAGTCACTTGCAGTCACACAATGTACCACTTCCATATGCTGACACTTGTAGGCACACAATGTACCATTTCCATGTGCAGTCACTTGCAGTCACACAATGTACCACTTCCATACGCTGACACTTGTAGGCACATAATGTAGCACTTCCATGTACTGACATTTGTATGCACACAATGTGCTACTTCCAGGTGCTGACACTTGTAGGCACATAATGTAGCAATTCCATACGCTGACACTTGTAGGCACACAATGTATCACTTCTATGTGCTAACACTTGTAGGTACCTAATGTAGCACTTTCATGTACTGACATCTGTATGCACACAATGTGCTACTTCCAGGTGCTGACACTTGTAGGCACATAATGTAGCACTTCCATATGCTGACACTTGTAGGCACATAATATAGCACTTCCATGTACTGACATTTGTAGACTTCAGCCAAGTGTTACTTTATATTGTTGAGGTACACCAGACCACAGTGTGAGCTGTTGGTTTGCTCACCATATGTGGAACAACCTCAGTCAAATGTTACTTGTTACTTCATATGGTAGGGGCAGACCAGACCAAAATGTGAGATGTTAGTATGCGCAACATATGTGGAACCACCTCAGCCAAGTGTTACTTTATATGGTCAGGGCAGGCCAGACCACAGTGTGAGCTGTTAGTCTGCTCAACATGTGTGGAACAACCTCAGCCAAGTGTTACTTTATATTGGATGGGGATATCAGACCACAGTGTGAGCTGTTAGTCTGCCCACCATATGTGGAACAACCTCAGCCAAGTGTTACTTTATATGGTCGGGGCACACCAGAACACAGTGTGAGCAGTTGGTCTGCTCACCATATGTGGAACAGCCTCAGCCAAGTATTACTTTATATAGTCTGGGAAAACCAGTCCACAGTGTGAGCTGTTAGTCTGCTCACCATATGTGGAACAACTTCAGCCAAGTGTTACTTTATATGGTCAGGGCATACCAGAACACAATGTGAGCTGTTGGTCTGCTCACCATGTGTGGAACAGCTTCATCCAAGTGTTACTTTATATTGTCTGGGCACACCAGACCAAAGTGTGAGCTGTTGGTCTGCTCACCATATGTGGAACAACCTCAGCCAAGTGTTACTTTATATTGCGTAGGCACAGAAGACCACAGTGTGAGCTGTTGGTCTGCACACCATATGTGGAACAACATCAGCCAAATGTTACTTGTTACTTCATATGGTAGGGGCAGACCAGACCACAGTGTGAGATGTTAATCTGCTCACCATATGTGGAACAACCTCAGCCAAGTATTACTTTATATGGTCAGAGCAGACCAGACCACAGTGTGAGCTGTTGGTCTGCTCACCATTTGTGGAACAACCTCATCCAAGTGTTACTTTATATGGTCGGGGCACACCAGACCACAGTGTGAGCTGTTGTTCTCCTCACCATATGTAGAACAACCTCAGCCAAGTGTTACTTTATATTGTCTAGGCACACCAGACCACAGTGTGAGCTGTTGGTCTGCTCACCATATGTGGAACAACCTCAGCCAAACGTTACTTGTTACTTTATATGGTAGGGGCAGACCAGACCACAATGTGAGCTGTTTGTCTGCTCACCATATGTGGAACAACCTCAGCCAAGTGTTACTATATATTGTCTGGCAGACAAGATCACAGTGTGAGCTGTTAGTCTGCTCACCATATGTGGAACAACCTCAGCCAAGTGTTACTTTATATGGTAGGGGGACACCAGAACACAGTTTGAGCTGTTGTTCTGCTCACCATGGGTTGAACAACCTCAGCCAAGTTTTACTTTATATTGTCTGGGCACACCAGACCACAGTGTGAGCTGTTGGTCTGCTCACCATACATGGAATAACCTGAGCTAAGTGTTACTTTATATTGTCTAGGCACACCAAACCACAGTGTGAGCTGTTGGTCTGCTCATCATATGTGAAACAACCTCAGCCAAATGTTACTTGTTACTTTATATGGTAGGGGCAGACAAGACCACACTGTGAGCTGTTAGTCTGCTCACCATATGTAGAAAAAGCTCAGCCAAGTGTTACTTTATATGGTCAGGGCAGACCAGACCACACCATGAGCTGTTGGTCTGCTCACTATATGTGAAACAACCTCAGCCAAGTGTTACTTTATATGGTCATGGCAGACCAGACCATACCATGAGCTGTTGGTCTGCTCACTATATGTGAAACAACATCTACCAAGTGTTACTTTATATGGTCGGTGCACACCAGACCACAGTGTGATCTGTTGGTCTCCTCATCATATGTGGAACAACCTCAGCCAAGTATTACTTTATATTGTCTGGGCAAACCAGACCACAGTGTGAGCTGTTAGTCTGCTCACCATATGTGGAACAACCTCAGCCAAGTGTTACTTTATATGGTCAGGGCAGACCAGACCACAGTGTGAGCTGTTGGTCTGCTCAACATGTGTGGAACAACCTCATCCAAGTGTTACTTTATATTGTCTGAGCACACCAGACCATAGTGTGAGCTGTTGGTCTGCCCATCATATGTGGAACAACCTCAGCCAAGTGTTACTTTATATGGTTCTGGCACACCAGACCACAGTGTGAGCTGTTAGTCTGCTCACCATATGTGGAACAACCTCAGGTAAGTGTTATGTTTTATTGTCAGGGCAGACCAGACCACAGCGTGAGCTGTTGGTCTTCCCACCATATGTGGAACAACCTCAACCAAGTGTTACGTTATATGGTCGGGGCACACAAGACCACAGTGTGAGAAGTTAGTTGGCTCACCATATGTGGAACAAACTCAGCCAAGTATTACTTTATATTGTCTGGGCAAACCAGACAACAGTGTGAGCTGTTAGTCTGCTCACCATATGTGGAAAAACCTCAGACAAATGTTACTTGTTACTTCTTATGGTAGGGGCAGACCAGACCATAGTGTGAGATGTTAGTCTGTTCACCATATGTGGAACAACCTCAGCCAAGTGTTACTTTATATGGTCAGGGCAGACAAGACCACAGTGTGAGCTGTTGGTTTGCTCAACATGTGTAGAACAACCTCAGCCAAGTGTTACTTTATATCATCTGGGCACACCAGACCACAGTGTGAGCAGTTAGTCTGCTCACCATATGTGGAACAGCCTCAGCCAAGTATTACTTTATATTGTCTGGGTAAACCAGACCACAGTGTGAGCTGTTAGTCTGCTCACCATATGTGGAACGACCTCAGCCAAGTGTTAATTTATATGGTCAGGGCAAACCAGACCACAGTGTGAGCTTTTGGTCTGCTCACCGTGTGTGGATCAGCTTCAACCAAGTGTTACATTATATTGTCTGGGCACACCAGACAATGTTGGTCTGCTCACCATATGTGAAACAACCTTAGCCAAATGTTACTTGTTACTTTATATGGTAGGGGCAGACTAGACCACAGTGTGAGCTGTTAGTCTGCTCACCATATGTGGATCAACCTGAGCCAAGTGTTACTTTATGTGGTCAGGGCAGACCAGACCACATTGTGAGCTGTTGGTCTTCTCACCATGTGTGGAACAACCTCAGCCAAGTGTTACTTTATATTGTCTGGGCACACCAGACAATGTTGGTCTGCTCATCATATGTGGAACAACCTCAGCCAAGTGTCACTTTATATGGTCATGGCAGACCAGACCACACCATGAGCTGTTGGTCTGCTCACTATATGTGAAACAAGCTCAGCCAAGTGCAACTCTATATGGTTGGGGCACAGCAGACCACAGTGTGAGCTTTTGGTCTGCTACCCATATGTGGAACAACCTCAGCCAAGTATTACTTTATATTGTCTGGGCACACCAGACCACAGTGTGAGCTGTTAGTCTGCTCACCATATGTGGATCAACCTCAGCCAAGTGTTACTTTATGTGGTCAGGGCAGACCAGACCACAGTGTGAGCTGTTGGTCTGCTCACCATGTGTGGAACAACCTCAGCCATGTGTTACTTTATATTGTCTAGGCACACCAGACCACAGTGTGAGATGTTGGTCTGCTCACCATATGTGGAACAACCTCAGCCAAGTGTTACATTATATGGTCAGGGCAGACCAAGCCACAGTGTGAGCTGCTAGTCTGCTCACCATATGTGGAACAACCTCAGCCAAATGTTACTTGCTACTTTAAATTGTAGGGGCAGACCAGACCAAAGTGTGAGATGTTAATCTGCTCACCATATGTGGAACAACCTCAACCAAGTGTTACTTTATATGGTAGGGGCACACCAGACCACAGTGTGAGCTGTTGGTCTGCTCACCATGTGTGGAACAACCTCAGCCAAGTGTTACTTTATATTTTCTAGGCACACCAGATCACAGTGTGAGCTGTTGGTCTGCTCACCATATGTGGAACAACCTCAGTCAAATGTTACTTGTTACTTTATATGGTAGGGGCAAACCAGACCACAGTGTGAGCTGTTGGTCTGCTCATCATATGTGGAACAACTTCAGCCAAGTGTTAATTTATATGGTAGGGGGCACACCACACCACATTGTGAGCTGTTAGTCTGCTCACAACATGTGGAACAACATCAGCCAAGTGTTACTTGTTACATTATATGGTAGGGGCAGAACAGACCACAGTGTGAGCTGTTGGTCTGCTCACCATATGTGGAACAACCTTAGCCAAATATTACCTGTTACTTTATATGGTAGGGGCAGAGCAGACCACAATGTGAGCTGCTGGTCTGCTCACCATATGTGGAACAACCTCAGGAAAGTGTTACTTTATATGGTCAGGGTACACCAGACCACAGTGTGAGCTGTTAGTTTGCTCACCTTATATGGAATAACCTCAGCCAAGTGTTACTTTATATGGTAGGGGAACACCAGAACACAGTTTGAGCTGTTGGTCTGCTCACAGTGTGTGGAACAACCTCAGCCAAGTTTTACTTTATATTGTCTGTGCTTACCAGACTCAGTGTGAACTATTGGTCTTCTCACTATGTGTGGAACAACCTCAGCCAAGTGTTAGTTTATATGGTCAGGGCAGACCAGACCACACCATGAGCTGTTTGTCTGCTCACTATATGTGAAACAACCTCAGCCAAGTATTACTTTATATTGTCTGGGTACACCAGACCACAGCGTGAGCTGTTGGTCTGCCCACCATATGTGGAACAACCTCTGCCAAGTGTTACTTTATACGGTCAGGGCACACCAAACCACAGTGTGAGCTGTTGGTCTTCCCACCATGTGTGGAACAGCTTCAGCCAAGTGTTACTTTATATGGTCTGGGCATACCAGACGACAGTGTGAGCTGTTGGTCTGCTCACCATATGTGGAACAACCTCATCCAAGTGTTATGGTATATGGTCGGGGGACACCAGACCACAGTGTGAGCCATTGGTCTCCCCACCATATGTGGAACAACCTCAGCCAAATGTTACTTTATATTGTCGAGGCACACCAGACCACAGTGTGAGCTGTTGGTCTGCTCACCATATGTGGAACAACCTCAGCCAAATGTTACTTGTTACTTCATATGGTAGGGGCAGACCAGACCACAGTGTGAGGTTTTAGTCTGCTCACCATATGTGGAACCACATCAGCAAAGTGTTACTTTAAATGGTCAGGGCAGGCCCTACCACAGTGTGAGCTGTTGGTCTGCTCAACATGTGTGGACCAACCTCAGCCAAGTGTTTCTTTATATTGTATGGGCATAGCAGACCACAGTGTGAGCTGTTAGTCTGCTCACCATATGTGGAACAACCTCAGCCAAGTGTTATGTTATATGGTCAGGGCAGACCAGGCCACAGCGTGAGCTGTTGCTCTGCCCACCATATGGGGAACATCCTCAGCCAAGTGTTACCTTATATGGTCAGGGAACACTAGACCACATTGTGAGCAGTTGGTCTGCTCACCATATGTGGACAGCCTGAGCCAAGTATTAATTTATATAGTATGGGCAAACCAGACCACAGCAGTGGGAGCTGTTAGTCTGCTCATCATATGTGGAGCAACCTCAGCCAAGTGTTACTTTATATGGTCAGGGCAGACCAGACCACAGTGTGAGCTGTTGGTCTGCTCACCATGTGTGGGACAGCTTCTTCCAAGTGTTACTTTCTAATGTCTTTGCACACCAGACCATACTGTGAGCTGTTGGTCTGCTTTCCATATGTGGAACAACCTCAGCCAAGTGTTACTTAATATTGTCTAAGCACATGAGACCACAGTATGAGCTGTTGGTTTGCTCACCATATCTGGAGCAACCTCAGCCAAATGTTACTTGTTACTTCATATGGTAGGGGCAGACCAGACCTCAGTGTGAAATGTTAGTCTGCTCACCATATGTGGAACAACCTCAGCCAAGTTTTACTTTATATGGTCAAAGCAGACCAGACCGCAGTGTGAGCTGTTGGTCTGCTCACCATGTATGGAACAGCTTCAGCCAAGTGTTACTTTATATTGTCTGGGCACAACAGACCACAGTGTGAGCTGTTGGTCTGCTCAACATTTGTGGAACAACCTCATCCAAGTGTTACTTTATATGGTCGGGGCACACCAGTCCACAGTGTGAGCTGTTGGTCTCCTCACCATATGTGGAACAGCCTCAGCCAAGTGTTACTTTATATTGTCTAAGCACACCAGACCACAGTGTGAGCTGTTGATCTGCTGACCATATGAGGAACAACCTCAGCCAAATGTTACTTGTTACTTTATATGGTAGGGGCAGATCAGACCACAATGTGAGCTTTTGGTCTGCTCACCATATGTTGAACAACCTCAGCCAAGTGTTACATTATATTGTCTGGGCAGGCCAGACCACAGTGTGAGCTGTTGGTCTGCTCACCATATGTGGAACAAACTCAGCCAAGTGTTACTTTATATGGTCAGGCCACACTAGACCACAGTGTGAGCTGTTAGTCTGCTCACCATATGTGGAACAACCTCAGCCAAATGTTACTTTACATGGTAGGGGGACACCAGTACACAGTTTGAGCTGTTGCTCTGCTCACTATGTGTAGAACAACCTCAGCCAAGTTTTACTTTATATTGTCTAGGCACACCAGACCACAGTGTGAGCTGTTGGTCTGCTCACAATATGTGAAACAACCTCTGCCAAATGTTACTTATTACTTGATATGGTAGGGGCAGACCAGACCACAGTGTGAGCTGTTGGTCTGCTCAACATGTATGGAACACCTCAGCCAAGTGTTACTTTATATTGTCTGGGTAAACCAGACAACAGTGTGAGCTGTTAGTCTGCTCACCATATGTGGAACAACCTCAGCCAAGTGTTAATTTATATGGTAAGGCAAACCAGACCACAGTGTGAGCTGTTAGTCTGCTCACCATATGTGGAACAACCTCAGCCAAGTGTTACTTTATATTGTCTGGGAACACCAGACCACAGTTTGAGCTGTTGGTCTGCTCACCATATGTGGAACAACCTCAGCCAACTGTTACTTTCTATGGTTGCGGCATACCAGAACACAGTGTGAGCTGTTGCTCTGCTCACCATATGTGGAACAACCTCATCCAAGTGTTACTTTATATGGTCGGGGCACACCAGACCACAGTGTGAGTTGTTGGTCTCCTCACCATATATGGAACAACCTCAGCCAAGTACTACTTTATATTGTATAGGCACACCAGACCACAGTGTGAGCTGTTTGTCTGCTCACCATATGGGGAACAACCTCAGCCAAATGTTACTTGTTACTTCATATGGTAAGGGGCAGACCAGACCATAGTGTGAGATGTTAGTCTGCTCACCATATGCGGAACAACCTCAGCCAAGTGTTACTTTATATGGTCGGGGCAGACCAGACCACAGTGTGAGCTGTTGGTCTGCTCAACAGGAGTAGAACAACCTCAGCCAAGTGTTACTTTATATTGTCTGAGCACACCAGACCACAGTGTGAGCTGTTGGTCTGCCCACCATATGTGGAACAACCTCAGCCAACTGTTACTTTATATGGTTGCGGCACACCAGAACACAGTGTGAGCTGTTGGTCTCCTCACCATATGTGGAACAACCTCAGCCAAGTGTTACTTTATATTGTCTAGGCACACCAGTCCACAGTGTGAGCTGTTGGTCCGCTCACCATATGTGGAACAATCTCAGCCAAATGTTACTTGTTACTTCATATGGTAGGGGCAGACCAGACCACAGTGTGAGCTGTTAGTCTGCTCACCATGTGTGGAACATCCTCAGCCAAGTGTTACTTTATATTGTCTGGGCACACCAGACCACAGTGTGAGCTGTTTGTCTGCTCACTACATGTGGAAAAACCTCAGCCAAGTGTTACTTTATACTGTCTAGGCACACCAGACCACAGTGTGAGCTGTTGGTCTGCTCACCATATGTGGAACAACCTCAGCCAAGTGTTACTTTATATGGTCATGGCAGACCAGACCATGCCATGAGCTGTTGGTCTGCTCACTATATGTGAAACAACCTCAGCCAAGTGTTTCTCTATATGTTCGGGGCACACCAGTCCATAGTGTGAGCTTTTGTTCTGCTCACGATATGTGGATCAACCTCAGCCAAGTGTTACTTTATATGGTCAGGGCAGACCAGACCACAGTGTGACCTGGTAGTCTGCTCAACATAGGTTCATAGGTAGGTTCATAGGTAGGTACTAGGCTATCAGCCCTAGGACCCATACAAGCCTAGCCAAAAAATGTACCCTGGCTTTCGCCACCCAAGAAAATTATTTTCCTGTGCTCATGTTGAGCTGAGCCACAGAAGTAATCCCTGGGGTGAATTTCCCATTTCCTATCCAATCATCAAGATTTTTTTTGAAGAATGCTAATGAGGAGCTCTCTTTGACATAGATAGGTAGTCTGTTCCAGAGTATGGGAAGTCTCTGGGACAGGAATCTATCCCTCCAGCATGTTCTGTTTATTGTGGTGACAAGGTTTAGGTCCCTAGAGCGTGTAGCTCAGAGGGATTGGGATTTCTTTAAGTGGAGCATGTCCAACAGCTCTGAGTTTGACATAGCTTTGTATGTTAAGCAGAGATCGCCCCTGAGTAGGCGATATGCAATGGAGCAAAGCTGTAGTTTTTTGAGACATTCTGCATAGGGCATCTTTTTGAGGCCAGTAATCCTCTTTGTGAGGTATTTCTGTGGTCTTTCCAGTTGTTGTAGATGTCTTGTGAGGTACATACCAAAAGGGGTGTTGTACTCTATAATGGGTCTAATGAGTGATGAGTAGAGGGGAACAATGACCTGTTATTTTCAGGATGAGAATTGTTTTTTGATGAGATGAGCCATGTAGAAGGATTTCCTGGCCACTGTGGCGATGTGAATATCAAAGGAGAGACTTCTGTCCACCTGTGTCCCAAGGTCTCATCACATTTTCGGCATTAAGTAGACTACCAGCTATGTGGTAGTTCATGGGTATAGAGTAATTACCAAAGGGGATGACAATACACTTTTTGGCACTGAGCTTCAGGCCATGGCTTTGACATCAGGTATTTGTCTCAGTGAGGCCCTTTTGTAGTTTGTCCACATCATTAGGTGTTTCAATTATGGCTCCTAGTTTGCAGTCATCTGCAAACTTTGTTAGCCAAAGACCTTCTGTGTTGGCCTGCACTTCAAAGAAGTAGATACCAAACAGGAGAGGACCTAGGACTGAACCCTGTGGTACTCCACTTGTCACTGGTTTGATGTTGGATTTGGAATCCGCTACTTTCACAGTATGGGTTCTGTCCGTGAGCCAGTTGGCAACCCATCTTGTGACATAGGGATTTATACCTAGTTTACTGAGCTTATCTATAATTCCAGAGTGGGGGGTGGTGTTGAAAGCCTTGTGTGGAACAACCTCAGCCAAATGTTACTTTATATTGTCTGGGCACACCAGATCACAGTGTCAGCTGTTGGTCTGCTCACCATATGTGGAACAACCTCAGCCAAGTGTTACTTTATATTGTTTAGGCACACCAGACCCCAGTGTGAGCTGTTAGTCTCCTCTTCATATGTGGAACAACCTCAGCCAAGTATTACTTGTTACGTTAAATAGTAGGGGCACAGCAGATCACAGTTTCAGCTGTTGGTCTGCTCATCATGTGTAGAACAACCTCAGCCAAGTGTTACTTTATATTGGCTGCGCACAACAGACTGCAGTGTGAGCTGTTGGTCTGCTCTCCATATGTGGAACAACCTCAGACAAGTGTAATTTTATATGGTTGGGGCACAGCAGATCACAGTGTGAGCAGTTGCTCAGCTCACCATATGTGGAACAACCTCTGCCAAGTGTTACTTTATATGGTCGGGGCACACCAGATCACAGTGTGAGCTGTTGGTCTGCTCACCATATGTGGAACAACCTCAGCCAAGTGTTACTTGTTACTTTATATGGTAGGGGCAGACCAGACCACAGTGTGAGCTGTCATTCTGCTCACCATATGTGGAACAACCTCAGCCAAGTGTTACTTCATATTGTATGGGCAGACCAGACCACAGTGTAAGCTGTTAGTCTGCTCACCATATGTGGAACAATGTCAGCCAAGTGCTACTTTATATTGTCTGGGCACACCAGACCACAGTGTGAGCTGTTGGTCTGCCCACCATATGTGGAGCAACCTCAGCCAAGTGTTATTTTATATGGTTGGGGCAAAGCATACCACAGTGTGAGCTGTTGGTCTGCTCACCTATGTTGAACAACTTCAGCCAAGTGTTACTTTATATTGTCTAGGCACAGCAGACCACAGTCTGAGCTGTTAGTCTGCTCACCAGATGTGGAACAACCTCAGCAAAGTGTTACTTGTTACTTTATATGTTAGGGGCAGACCAGACCACAGTATGGCCTGTTTGTCTGCTCACCATATGTGGAACAACCTCAGCCAATTCTTACTTTATATGGTCAGGGCAGAAAAGACCACACCATGAGCTGTTGGTCTGCTCATGATATGTGAAACATCCTCAGCCAAGTCTCACTTTATATGGTCGAGGCACACCAGACAACAGTGTGAGCTGTTTGTCTGCTCACCAAATGTGGAACAACCTCAGCCAAGTGTTACTTTATATTGTCTAGGCACAACAGACCACAGTGTGAGCTGTTGGTCTGCTCAACATGTGTGGAACAACCTCAGCCAAGTGTTTCTTTATATGGTCAGGGCACACCAGACCACAGTGTCAGCTGTTGGTCTGCTCACCATATGTGGAACAACCTCAGTCAATTGTTACTTGTTGCTTTATATGGTAGGGGCAGACCAGATCACAGTGTGAGCTGTTGGTCTGCTCACCATGTGTGGAACAACCTCAGTCAAGTGGAACTTTATATGGTCTTGACACACCAGACCACAGTGTGCGCTGTTGGTCTGCTCACCATATGTGGAACAACCTCAGCCAAGTGTTACCGTATATTGTCTAGGCACACCAGACCACAGTGTGAGCTATTAGTCAGCTGTCCATATGTGGAACAACCTCACCCAAATATTACTTGTTACCTTATATAGTACGGGCAGACCAGATCACAGTGTGAGCTGTTAGTCTGCTCACCATATGTGGAACAAACTCAGCCAAGTGTTACTTTATATTGTCTAGGCACACCAGACCACAGTGTGTGCTGTTGGTCTGCTCACCATATGTGGAACAACCTCAGCCAACTGTTACCGTATATTGTCTAGGCACACCAGACCACAGTGTGAGCTATTAGTCAGCTATCCATATGTGGAACAACCTCACCCAAATGTTACTTGTTACCTTATATAGTAGGGGTAGACCAGACCACAGTGTGAGTTGTTAGTCTGCTCACCATATGTGGAACAACCTCAGTCAAATTTTACTGTATATGGTCAGTGCAGACCAGACCACACCATGAGCTGTTGGTCTGCTCACCATATGTGAAACAACCTCAGCCAAGTGTTACTTTATATGGTCGGGGCACACCAGAACACAGTGTGATCTTTTACTCTGCTCACCATATGTGGAACAACCTCAGGCAAGTGTTAATTTATATGGTCGGGGCACACCAGACCACAGTGTGAGCTGTTAGTCTTCTCACCATATGTGGAACAACCTCAGCCAAGTGATACTTTATATAGTAGGGGCACACCAGACCACAGTGTGAGCTGTTGGTCTGCTCACCATGTGTGGAACAACCTCAGCCAAGTGTTACTTTATATTGTCTGGGCACACCAGACCACAGTGTGAGCTGTTGGTCTGCTCACCATATGTGGGACAACCTCAGACAAGTGTTATTTTATATGGTTGGGGCACACCAGACCACAGTGTGAGCTGTTGGTCTGCTCACCATATGTGGGACAACCTCAGCCAAGTGTTATTTTATATGGTCAGGGCACACCAGACCACAGTGTGAGCTGTTGTTCTGCTTGCCATATGTGGAACAACATCAGCCAAGTGTTACTTTATATTTTCTAGGCACACCAGACTACAGTATGAGCTGTTATTCTGCTCACCATATGTGGAACAACCTCAGCCAAGTGTTACTTTATATTGTCTAGGCACACCAGACCACAGTGTAAGCTGTTGGTCTCTGCTCACCATATGTGTAACAACCTCAGCCAAGTGTTATTTTATATGGTTGGAGCACAACAGACCACAGTGTGAGCTGTTGTTCGGCTCACCATATGTGGAACAACCTCAGCCAAGTATTACTTTATATTGTCTGGGCAGACCAGACCACAGTGTGAGCTGTTAGTCTGCTCACCAAATGTGGAACAAAGTCAGCCAGTCTGATCAACATATGTGGAACAACGTCAGCCAAGTTTTACTTTGTATTGCCTGGGCACACCAGACCACAGTGTGAGCTGTTGGTCTGCTCACCATATGTGGAACAACCTCAGCCAAGTGTTACTTTATATTGTCTGGGCAGACCAGACCACAGTGTGAGCTGTTAGTCAGCACTCCATATGTAGAACAACCTCATTCAAGTGTTATTTATATGGTTAAAGCACACCAGACCACAGTGTGAGCTGTTGGTCTGCTCACCATATGTGGAACAACCTCAGCCAAGTGTAAATTTATATGGTTGGGGCAGACCAGACCACAGTGTGAGCTGTTAGTATGCTCACCATATGTGGAACAACCTCAGCCAAATGTTACTTTATATGCTCAGGGCAGACCAGACCACAGTGTGAGCTTTTAGTTTGCTCACCATATGTGGAACAACCTCAGCCAAATGATACTTTATATGGGAGCCGCACACCAGACCATGGTGTGAGCTGTTGGTCTGCTCACCATGTGTTGAACAATCTCAGCCAAGTGTTACTTTATATTGTCTGGGCACACCAGAACACAGAGTGAGCTGTTGGTCTGCTCACCATACGTGGGACAACCTCAGCCAAGTGTTATTTTATATGGTTGGGGCACACCAGACCACAGTGTGAGCTGTTGGTCTGCTCACCATATGTGGGACAACCTCAGCCAAGTGTTATTTTATATGGTCGGGGCACACCAGACCACAGTGTGAGCTGTTGTTCTGCTCACCATATGTGGAACAACATCAGCCAAGTGTTACTTTATATTTTCTAGGCACACCAGACCACAGTGTGAGCTGTTGGTCTGCTCACCATATGTGGAACAACCTCAGCCAAATGTTAGTTTTTACATTATAACATATTGGTAGACCAGACCACAGAGTTGTTGGTCTGCTCACCGTACGTGCGACAACCTCAGCCAAGTGTTATTTTATATGGTTGAGGCACACCAGACCACAGTGTGAGCTGCTGGTCTGCTCACCATATGTGGAACAACCTCAGCCAAATGTTAGTTTTTACATTATAACATAGGGGTAGACCAGACTACAGTGTGAGCTGTTATTCTGCTCTCCATATGTGTAACATCCTCAGCCAAGTGTTATTTTATATGGTCGGGGCACACCAGACCACAGTGTGAGCTGTTGGTCTGCTCACCATATGTGGAACAACATCAGCCAAGTGTTACTTTATATTTTCTAGGCACACCAGACCACAGTGTGAGCTGTTGTTCGGCTCACCATATGTGGAACAACCTCAGCCAAGTATTACTTTATATTGTCTGGGCAGACCAGACCACAGTGCGAGCTGTTAGTCTGCTCACCAAATGTGGAACAACATCAGCCAGTCTGCTCACCATATGTGGAACAACGTCATCCAAGTGTTACTTTGTATTGCCTGGGCAGACCAGACTACAGTGTGAGCTGTTAGTCAATACTCCATATGTAGAACAACCTCAGCCAAGTGTTATATATATGGTCAAGGCACACCAGTCCACAGTGTGAGCTGTTGGTCTGCTCACCATATGTGGAACAACCTCAGCCATGTGTTACTTTGTATTGTCTCGGCAGACCACACCGCAGTGTGAGCTTTTGGCCTGCTCACCATATGTGGAACAACCTCAGCCAAGTGTTACTTTATATGGTTTGGGCAGACCAGACCACAGTGTGAGCTTTTATTTGACTGACTATATGTGGAACAACCTCAGCCAAATGTTACTTTATATGGTCGTGGCACGCCAGACCACAATGTGAGCTGTTAGTCTGTTCCCCATATGTGGAACAACCTCAGCCAAGTGTTATTTTATATGGTCGGGGCACACCAGACCACAGTGTGAGCTGTTAGTCTGCTCACCATATGTAGAACAACCTCAGCCAAGTGTTACTTTATATGGATGGGGCAGACATGACCACAGTGTGAACTGTTAGTCTGCTCCCCATATGTGGAACAACCTCAGCCAAGTGTTATTTTATATGCTCAGGGCAGACAAGACCACAGTGTGAGCTTTTAGTCTGCTCACCATATGTGAAACAACCTCAGCCAACTGTTACTTTATATGGTCGGGGCACACCAGACCACAGTGTGTGCTGTTAGTCTGCTCACCATGTATGGAACAAACTCAGACAAGTTTTACTTTATATATTTGGGGCACACCAGACAACAGTGTGAGCTGTTAGTCTGCTCACCATATGTGGAACAACCTCAGCCAAGTGTTACTTTTTACTTTATATGGTAGGAGCAGACCACACCACAGTGTGAGCTGTTGGTCTGATCACCATATGTGGAACCACCTCAGCCAAGTGTTACTTTATATAGTCAGTGCAGACCAGACCTCAGCATGAGCTGTTGGTCTGCTCACCATATCGGAAACAACCTCAGCCAAGTGTTACTTTATATTGTTTAGGCACCCCAGACCACAGTGTGAGCTGTTAGTCTGCTCACCATATGTGGAACAACCTCAGCCAAATGTTACTTTATATGGTCAGGGCACACCAGTCCACAGTGTGAGCTGTTGGTCTGCTCACCATTTGTGGACAGCCTCAGCCAAGTGTTATTTTATATGGTCGTGGCACACCAGACCACAGTGTGAGCTGTTGGTCTGCTCACCATATGTGGAACAACCTCAGACAAGTGTTAATTTATATTGACTGTATGTTGGAGTTGTACAAAACTTTGAAATTAGAATAGTATCATATATTTTAAATTGTTTGAAAGTAAACAATATTCGGTGGACTTTAAGAATTTCGTGAAAGACACTTGGCCTGATAATTGGGAAATTTCTGATTCCTTATTGAAAACTAATATTTCAGCTCTCACTATTATTTGTAAAGAATAATATTCTGTTTATGGACCATATTTGCAATTGCAAGAAAGACTATTACTAAAAATTAAAAAAGTGACCATGTACCAAATTTTATGAAATTTATAAATTTAGCTACTGTTGTTTGCTAAAAAGAAATATGTGTCACTATAATGAGATCTGGTCATAAAAAGCAATAATTAGTCACTGGATGAATGCATTAACTTTACTGGATAAATGTACTTAGCCAGTCAACTATATAATTGATAAATATTTATTCTTTTTTATTCTTTTATGTATTGAAAACATTGTTCATTGTTTTTTTTTTTACTGAAAAACTAGAAAATTGAAAAGAAAAAAGAAAACTTCTCTGCAAAGGATTGCAGTCGTCTAAAAGTTGCGAAGTATTATACAGTGCAAGGTTCTCTGTGAACATTCTTTGCAACACAATTGCTTTATTGTACTCAGCCTTTGTTTATGGCATTTGTCAAGCATTATTAACATTCAGGACATCATCAACAGAGAATGCCAGTAGAGTAACCATTTTGTCAAGAGATCCCCCACTATTCAAATTTTCAACTTTTGCATTTACTTTCTGAATCCTGCTCTAACTAGTTTGTCACTTCAGCTCAGAGAATTAAGTCTTTATTATGACAAATTGATGAACAGAACATCAGTATTAATGTATGAGTTATAATCTAGATGCATGTCACAAGAGCATTCATTGGTAAGAACTGCAAAGCTACCTCATTAAGTGAATCAGGAACCTTTAAATCAGATGAGCCTTATTAATAATGAAAATGAGTTGTTACCTAGTCTGGATCCATATTGGAGTGCAAGCAATCCAGAAGTAAACACATGCACTTGATATAGAGCTTGGGAAGCATGTTGTTTTATTCACTACACTTTTAACATAAGCTATTATATTGATAAATGTGCAATGAAGTGTTGCACTCTCTAAGTTCATGAATAGTAAAATGTTTCAGTGAATGCTTTGGTGTAAATCCTTCAATACAGTGAAGTAAATGTGTTGCATGGGGCAAAATTTCATACAGGAAATAATTAAAAGAAAGCTTTATGCACAGTTTTCCTAGTAATAAATCGCACAGTTCATAGATTTGGCTCCTGGCCCATAGTTGTTTCTCTGCATAGTTAGTATATTTAAGTAAAGAGTGTATGGGGGGGGGTGCCTACCAAACTACTGGGTTGAGAGATGTAGGCAGTATACATTTCCACTGTGTATTATTGCTCTAAATCCAGAAACTGTGTTATTTTAAACAGGATAATCCATTGAGTAGTTTTCCACCCCATGGTCATGTGTTGGCTCATGTAGTATTGTATTGTTAAGTAAGAGGGTGTGTTTGTGCAGGAAGGCTTAATTTATCTATGAAACAGGATCACATTTATTGCTGATTCATTTTTACTCTATCTAGTATGTTCCCTAAATATCAGTAAATGCATGGATAGTACAAGATGTGATTATCTCGCTCCATTCAATATCTTTAACATTTGAATAAATGCTCATGACAAGTTTGGGTGATGCATGTACTACTTTGTTAAACGGCAGTCATTCCTTGCTATTAGTTTACCAATAAAAAGTACTTTTTTCTTATGTACAGCATCTATATGCAAATAAACGTATGAAGTCCAGGAATAGTAATGACAGACCACGTAATTCTGGTCATAAGTCCACTCCTTCCTTCTTTATTCATTTATGCAAATGACAATGAGATTTTAACTCAGTTTGGAATACATTTTTATGGAGTAAAAAAAGCGTGACTAGTGGGCAAAAGATTGACTGACTTACTGAATGTCTTTCTTTTGCCCTTTAGTTGGTGTAATTTTGTCAGATGAAACCAGATTTAAACTCAATTGATAACCTTCTGCCTCAGTTTAAAAAGAAAATCTGTAAGGGCTATTACGTATTTAATCACAATACTAGTCAACACACCTTTCAAGGAGGACCTAGTTCCCAATATATGTAAAAAGGTGCTTATAGTTCCCTTTCACAAAGGATATTTTTCAGCATTATTAAGCAATTACTGCCCTAACTGCCTCCTGTCTTCCATTTCCAAAACTCTGAAAAATCATTCAACCACATCTTTTCTGACTATTAATAGGATCCAGCCTTGTCTCCAACTTTCAAAATTTTCAGGCCTAACTATCATGGTACCAGAAGTACCTGTAAAAGAAATTTTACTCACAGTTGTTGGCTCCGTTGGCTATTTTTTACTAACTACCATGGCACTGATGTTACTCTGACTGATGTTACAAAATACACCTGTGGTTGTTTCAATTATTAAGACACATATGGAGTGCTATCTGGACCTTTTTAAGGCATATAACACTGCTGATCCTGTGATTCTTCTCAAGATTCTACGTATAATGCAATGAAGTTTTACATGAGATATCTGGAGGACAGACACCAGTACATTAAATAGACTAGCATCATCCTGTACTCCCTGTCTGTCTGCCTGTCTGGTGCAGATCTTTGTGCCTCAGTACTGGCTCCACTCATTTTGCCAGACTCTGCAAATGGTCTGGTCTATTACTGTGAAGCTGCAATGTTGGCCCAGTATGTTAACAACTCTATGGGATTCCTCGCGGATAAGTTAGTTCTTTATTGCAGTGCTAAACTCCAATCTAAGTTTATTTCAGTACTACTGTGGCTCAGATCTATTAGGATTATATCTTAACTTATCAAAGACCAACTTAATGCTTTTCTCAAAAATATAATGATAATAAAACAGGCATCAAATAGTTAACATAAACATCCTACTAAAACGTATTCCTGAAACTTCCAACTCATTGAAAAAAACCTTACAACTACATCCCAGGAAGCTCATCCACTGAAGCAGAAATTCAACAAAGCTATTTAGTTTCATAATGTATGATAAAACAGCTGAACAACACCTTAATCTAGAACAACTTATAAAACAGCCAGACAGTCTCGGTCTCAAAACAACATAGTATTCTCCTCTTGATTTTATTTTTAGCAGCTTGGCCCATTGATACATTAGCACTAAAATTCTACCAAACTTCCTAAGTGACCACTGCCCAGTGCTGTCCTATTGATCATTCAAAGCTGTAAAACCTACACCCCAAACAGAGAATGGTCAACCTTATCCTCATATAAATTGAATATGCTTAATTCTCAACTGAATGATATCACCTGATTTCCCCTTTATCAAATTGATGACCCTAAAATTGCTTTGGAATAATTCACTTATACCATTTTGATACACAGAACTATATCTTCCCTTGGGTACACAGAAGGCCATGAGACCATAAATATCCTAAACTTATCAATGAAACAAAACTCTTAATAAGACAAATGGAAAAAGCTTTGCGTAGTTGAAAAGAAAATCCAAATAATATCCTCCTATATGAAAATAATCTTTTCTTAATAAAATAAACAAGGATAGCTACAAACTCAACCAAATGCTTTTATCTTCCAAATAAGTAAGTGTCTACTATCAGTAGTCCAAAAAATTTAGGAAATAAATAAGAAATCTTAACAAGACAGTCATTCAACTCTATCTCTCTCAGTGTTGATGTCCCTAATGACTTTAACATTCATTCATCAGGAGATTATGACAACTTTAGCACCTCTTCCATTGAAGCCATCACTAACAATTACTTAACCCTAGCTCTAACCAGCAAACTACTCAAAACAACCCTCACGTTCAAACATACTATATTAATGAGTATACAGACACTTTCCATTTTCAAGCTGGTGCTGAGAAGGATTATTAAAGAACTTAGAATCTTCTATGCCTACCTTCACTGCACTCCAACTTAACTTCCTTAGGAAGACAGCAGACAAAATATCCAAAACCTAATTCATATTTATAACATCTCATTTACCACAATAATTGTTTCATTAGCCTTGAAACATGCCATAATTTTATCTTCTCCTAAGGTACCCCAGCCCAAAACCCATAAAGACTGTCATCCTATCTCCACTCTTTGCCCTTTTGAAAAAAGTTTTGAAAACATTATTTATAAACTTCTGCTTAAATACTTAATAGCTGTAGGCTTCTATCTTATGGACAGCACAGCTTTAGAAATGGTTTTAGCACAACCACCACTATCATCTTAGCATCTGCTGCTATCTATAGCAACCCAAATGATGGTCTCCTTACAGCCAGTTTTTTTGTGCACATGAGCAATACCTCTAAACCTGTTGACCACAAAATTTGGCTTGATAAGTTACAAAAATTCAGCTTGAGAAAAAATGTCATTGTTTGATTCCATAACAGCAGAACCTCTCAAGTCTATTCCAGCAACCAGTTGCTCACTAATGGAGCAGTAAAAATGTGTCTCCAGAGTCTCTGTTCTAGGACTATTACTGTTATTAATTAATTAAGTTATTTGTTAATGATATCAATTGAACTAAATCTTGCCCTCCACACAGATTAACTTTTATTCTTTAAGACAAACAGATGTCCCACAGTCCTGCAGTCTCAGTTCAAGCAATTCTTCTCTGATCTTACTCAGTGGTCTGAAAACAATAAACTCCAAGATGACCACAAAATAAAAAACATGTTGTGATTTGTCCTCCCCTCAGAAAGCTTTTCAACTTCTTGCCCTTTCTGTCTCAAGAAAATGACAACAATATTATTTGTTTTATAACTGAGTACAATATTGAGGCCTAACCTTTGACTCAATATTAAGCTTTAAAAACCTGCACTGATAATATCATTAATAAAGACCTTTCAAAACTAAAACTCTGCTGTAGGATATCACATCTACTATATCCTACTGCTCACAAAGCATGTCCTTCTCCTTAATCTAGAATATTGTCTTTTTGTACTCTTTATATTTTGATTATGACATTCAAAGACTGCAAGTCACTGAGAATAAAACTGACAGATTTTCCTTACTTGCTGATACCTGGGGCATCCTACTGTGACCGTCTAAATTACTTAAATTGGCTACCTATTACTGAAAAGTCCACTTATCTTCTATGTACCTTACTATGTACAATTCTAAATTATGGCTACTTACCTTCTCGGAAAAGAAAACTCCCAATCAGGGAATAGTCCTACTCCCTGACAAATTCCTAGGAGGATTTAATATCACTCAGCTGTTGATATGAACAGTCCCAACTATCTTGAATACAGTACCAGATGAAACAAGGCATCAAGGTGCTCTTGCTATGCTTGAGGAGTCCCTTTCTGAGTATGTCATCAGGGAAGTTGTTTGTAAATGCTTTAGGGATAATGGATAAACTCTAAAAGGCTTAAAATTCTATAAAAATGCTAAAAGGTCTCTCAGTTGTGGCTATTTATCTCCTCTTACTTCTGTATTCTCTTCTTAGTCTCCAGGCCTAACTCTGGAAATCTCTATTTTTATTCAGTTTTAAGTTGAGGCTTTTTACAATAAAATTCAAGTTTAAACCTTAAGAAGCAATTTCATGTTGAAAACCTATTGCATCCCATTAAAACTGATCAAAACCTAATATAAACCTGCTCTTTTTTAGAAATGTATAAGAACAGTATAACATTTTCTTTATAAAACATTGTATAGTGTCTGCACATGAATTCCTTTGTCTTAGCAGAGCTGTTTGCTATCTCTGTATACTGTATCTATCTTTTGGTATATATTGGTCATCTGGAGCTTTTCTCCTTGGGCCTCTGCTAGAAAGGAGTTTTACTGCCAAGATGGACTTTTGATGTAATGAAATACAATAAATAAATAAAAGATCAATTTTCTTTTTTTCTTAATTATTTTTATTAGTTAAATTTAGCAACAATTATATCACTTCAAATTTATATAGAAATTACATTAGCATACTAAAAATAATAATCAGCAACAAATAAAAACAACAAAATTATCCATGAAACAACTATGTATGAGGTGTCTACGTATATAAGAATAGTAACAAATCATGTTTAACTAATATTTACGTCATAGGTGATTAAGTGTCCTTTTGTCGAATAATCTTTTAAGTTTCATCCATGAATTTAAGAAAGAAGTTATTCTATTGTTTTTTTTTTCTTCCTTTAATTAAGATCACCAGCTGACAAGTTTGGGTTGCAATATTGTAAAATTCATTCAGAGTTGGTATGGTAGTGGTTTTCCAATGTTTTGTTTCCTTGCAATTGTAAGAAGAGAGTAACCAACTTTTTTAACACATATGGGGACTGGTACATTGAACAAAATTAATGACTTATTTAGGTAGAAGTTATCAGTGAATAGAGCCTGCAAAAAAACATTGACATCATTCCAAAAAGGTTTAATTATATCACATTCATAAAACCTATGTTGCCAGTTAGCCACAGTATCTAATTTATATCTCCAACAATCAGATTTTTTTAATAAATCAACTGTATTTTGTGTGGTGTGATGAATGCTTTATGTAGAAATTTCTAAGAGAATAGTTTCCATCTTAAAGCTGTTGAAGTTAGTGAAGAGGATGTAAGCATTATTTTTACTCACTATTACTTGGGTGATAGTTATTGATAGTTATAAAATATTCTGAGTATTTATCATTACAAAAATCGGTTTTATTTTTAACTATTTTGTATATTCTGGAAAGGTAATCTTTCTCTGGAGCATTTGATGTACTGATAGACTCAAATATTCTATAAATTTAGGAACCTCCTTTTTAACTGTTGCTTGCATTAAAGATAGTCTCCTTTTATAGCATATCTATAATTTTGTATATCAAACCACATTTCAGTGTCTAAATTAAATTTTCTTAGAATACAGTCTAGCAAGTTAATTTTTTCTTTGTCCATAAACTGAAACCAAAATGTTAATTGTTTTTCTTTAAATTTATTCATTG
Source organism: Protopterus annectens (assembly GCF_019279795.1). NCBI lineage: Eukaryota > Metazoa > Chordata > Ceratodontiformes > Protopteridae > Protopterus > Protopterus annectens. Next base: position 506,054,258 of record NC_056742.1, read on the forward strand.
ATAATGTATTAAATTTAATAATATTAGTTTGTGTATATGCTATTGGAAAGATTAAGAATATCCATGCTGCATATTCAGGTGTCCTATAAACAAGATTTTTGAAGGTGGAGATTGTCATTGTAATATATGTTAAGTTTATTAATTTTATTGATATGCAAGAATATGATTTTTTTAATAACCAGAAAAACTATTATTGCCAATTTTGTTATAGCAATTAAAATGTAATTGGTCTTTCTTCATAATTATATATTCCTGTATATTTTCCATTTAGCAGAATAGTTTTTATTCATCCACAAGATAACTGTTTTGATAATGGGTGATGTAGAATATAATTCTATATTAGGCAGACTTATTCCACCATTGTACCAACAATGCTAATGATGCTTAAATGATTGTCTAGGTCTATTAGGATGCCAAAGGAATTTAAGTATTAGTGAATTAAAATCTTCTATGTATTGTTTGGGAATGGGTAAAGCTAAAGATTGTATTATAAATTGTATTTTGGGTAATATTATAATTTTTATAATCAAGAATCTCTCTTCTACTGTAAATATTTTATTTTTTATTTATTTATTGACATTTGTTAACTGGGTTTGTCTAACTGGGCTTGTGGCCCATTTTCCATAGAGACCTGAGGAGAAAAGTTCCAGTAGTACATTTTTAAACAAGTACAATTTTAAACAATATTGATATAATAGCAGTTATAGCAAATAGATTCACATATGTTGGGTTACATGCATAAAGTTAAAGTTGCATTAAACAGAAGCTAAGTAACATAATTCTACATTGATATAGTTCAATAGGTCAACAATATATTTTTTTGTTTGTATAAAATTATGCAAATGCATAGTAAACACATTGGAGAGAGAGGTGTAATGAGGTACTAAGTATGGTCCTTTTGAGGGTACATAAAGGGAAGGAAGACTAGGTGGGGTCACCAAATTCCACCAAATGGAATAAATAGACATTTATTCCATTTTATTAAAAGATTTTTAATCATTTCAATAAAAAACAAGCAATCTCCATGGTATCCCCGAAGTCTGAAAACAACCCACTAAAGTGTAGTGGGTCCAAAAACAAAACAGTGTAAGAAACTTCTCTGTGTGGAAGATTTTCAGTCCATATATTTCTAGTTAATCACTGTATATTAATCAGATCAGGCAATAGTAGTAAAAGTAGAAAACGTAAACTCGTCAAGTCAAAAAGTAATAATAGAAAATATATAATTCTACATATTTACTAAGTATTCAAAAGTAATCCAAGCAAGGCATGCAGTTTGTTTCCAGTCGAAAATCCTTTATTAAGTACACAGACAAGTGATCCAAGTAAAACAAAAATAGAGTAATAATTTTCTCACAAGCTTTCTAAATATATATATACTTTTTATCAGGCATGGGAGTGGTTTATTGTGCTGTAAAACAGTGTTATTGGTACACCTGTTAAATTCACATCCCTTCCCCCATCAGTGTGACATGTGAGCTGGTCCTGCCCTACTTAGTAGTTGTCATAATAATATATAACCCTTATGTACTTTAAATAAAATTATATAATGATGTGGCACCTCTTATTTAACCAAATTATTAAGTAGATTATTAAGTCTGTGATTTTATCCAAGACAATATACTACATGGCTGGAAATATATCAGCCTTAGTTCATTTGGCAATCAAAAAAATATATATAAATATATATATATATACATTTTGCATGTAAAAATCAATTTCCATTTTTATAACCTATTGTTAACAAAGATCGCTTTCGTCCTTCTAGACTTCTTCAGGTCTGTGTACAAGAACCCTAAAAACCTATATAATTGTATAATTAGTTAGTATTGTTATGACACAGCATTTTGAATAAAGTGGAAAAAAGAACCAGCAAAAAATAAAAATAAGAAAAAATGTATGTATGATGATGGAAACAATTATATATTTTCTATTATTACTTTTTTTTTGTTTTGTTTTGACTTAAGACGAGTTTAGGTTCGCTACTTCTACTACCATTGTCTGATCTTATTAATATACAGTGATTAACCAGAAATATATGGACTGAAAATCTTCCACACAGAGAAGTTTCTTACACTGTTTTAATCTTTTCAATACATTCATTATAATTTAAACTGATTATATCTTTAATGTTCTTAGTTAATTTTATTCCTAGATATTTTATTTTGCCATCTTTAATTAAATATTTAGAAAATTCTTCTGGGATATTAGTAACCTTAGAATTGGTGCATACGATTTTTGTCTTATCTTCATTAAATTTTAAACCCAATATGGACTGACATTTTTAATAATATTAAAAACGGTATTAAGGAAATTTATATTATCTTTTAACATTAATAAAATATCATCTGCAAATAATAGTAATTTCGAGTTTAAATTATGTCCAAATTGAATTCCTTTAATTTCTGAGTTCTCTCTTAAGTAATTTGCAAAAAGGTTCTGTTATTAAAGTGACCAATAACGGTGACAAAGTGCAACCTTGTTTTTAACCTTAGTAATAGGGATTGATTGTGATATTTATGTGCCAATTTTTATATAAGCTAATGATTTATCATAAAGATTTTTAATAAGACATTGAAAACCTATTGGGAAATTACATTTCTGTAATATTAATAAAAAGTAATCCCAACTAACTGAGTCAAAAGCACAATTAATGTCTAAGCTTACTGATGTTGAATATTCCTTTGTATTACTAGTAATAGTCAGTTATGGTTAATAGTCTTTTGATGTTATCGTAAGTCTTCCTATTCTTTATGAAACCAGTTTGATCATTATTAATTAAATATGGTAAAAATTGTATTCTGTTCACAATGATGGACATAAATAATTTATAATCAACATTTACCAATGATATTGGTCTATAAGATATACATTCTGTTGGATCCTTGTCAGATTTTAATATTGGGGAAATAAGTGTGTATTTCCATGAAGGAGGGACTGTCATTGATTCTTTAACTGATTGAAAAGTATGAAGTAAAATATTTAGTACATTTTTAGGCATCATTTTATAAAGTTCTGATATTATCCCAACATTACCTGGTGCTTTATAAAATTTTTAATTTTGATATTTGGTTAATAAGCTCCGTCATAGTTATAGGTTTATTAATTATTTTCAAATGATGCTCCATTAGTTTATTTTTAGTGTTGTTGTTAATATAGTTTTATTGCTTCTTGTGAGTCCATATCAGGATTATCTTTATTAATTTTTTTCTAATGAGGTCTGAACTCATTAAGTATATCTTCTATAGCAGTGACTTTTTCTTTTTTTTCTGTACTGTATATTTATTTGATATGGTTTGATTTCATTATTATTTTAGTTCTAGAAGCTAGCTTACATAAACATTTTGGATTTGTTGAATAGTTTATTAATTTTATCTTTTCCATATTATATTTGACTTTATGGTTTAAAATCTCTAAATATTTACTTTGTAATTCATTTATTTTTTTCAGCTGAATTTTATTATTAATTTGATGATCTATCTTTAACTTATCCATTTTTTCTTGCAATTTTTTTTAAGTCTTTATCCTATTGTTGCCTTTTTATTAAATATCAGTTTGTAATTCTTCCATATAGGTTCATAGGTGTGTACTAGGCTAATGGCCCTGGGGCCTTTACACACCTAACCCATAGAAGTGCCCTGGCATTGTGCAGCCCATCAGTAGTTCCCAGCACCTCTATCATGTAGAGCCACTGGAGTGATCCCTGGGGTGAACTTTCTATTTCCCATCTACTCATCAAGATTTTGCTTGAAGAGGGCAAGTGAGGTGCTCTGCTTGCATGTATGGGAAGTGTATTCCATAGCACAGGTAGTCTCCGGGTTATGAACCTGTCCCTCCAGCATGTTCGGTTGATTGTGGTAATGGGGTCGAGGTCTCTGGAGCATGTGGTATAGAGGGATTGGGATTTCTTTAGATGTAGCATTTCTAACAGAGCTGAGTCAGATATGGCTTTATAAGTCAAGCAGAGATCACCTCTTAGTAGATGATATGAGACAAAGAATAGCTAGAGTTTTTTGAGTGTGTCCATGTAGGACATGTGTTTAAGGTCTAGGATCCTCTTCATGAGGTACTTTTGTGGCCTCTCCAGCTGTTGCAGGTGTCTAGTGAGGTACATGCCAAATGGGACATTATACTCTCTGATTGGTCTAATGAGAGAAGAGTAGAGAGAAATGATGACCTCTTTCATTCTGGATGCGAAACCCTTGGTAATGAGATGTGCCACGTAGAAGGAATTTCTGATCACCGTGGCAATGTGATGGTTGAAGGAGATGTTGCTGTCAACCTGTGTCCCCAGATCTCTTATAATGCCTTCAGTGTTCAGTGGGCTCTCATCAATGTAGTAATTAGTGGGTACTGAGTTTTTCCCAAAGGGGATGATGATGACGCATTTTTTGGCATTAAGCTTAAGGCCATGGTTTTGATGCCAGTCATTGGTCTCAGGGAGGTCTTTCTGTAGGATATCTGCATCACTTGGGGAGTTAATAATTGTTCTCAGCTTGCAGTCATCTGGGAATTTTGTCAGCCAGAGTCCCTCCATGTTGGCCTGGATCTCTGAGAAGTAGATGCCAAACAGGAGAGGACTCAAAACCAGTCCCTGTGGGACTCCACTCGTGACTGGTTGGTAGTCTGACTTGGAGTCCGCTACTTTCACACCGTGGGTTCTATCTGTGAGCCAGTTTGCAACCCATCTAACAATATAGGGGTTGATGCCTAGTTTGTTGAGTTTATCAATAATTCCTGAGTGAGGAATGGTATCAAAGGCCTTGACCAGATCGAGGTAGGCTGTATGAACTGCCTTACCTTCACCCACTGCTCTGGTGACTGACTCAAAAAAGTCAACCGGATTGAGCAGGCATGATCTACCTTCCACAAAACCAAATTGTGTGAGATCTAGACTTTGAAGATTCCCTACATCCTTGTTAATTAGGTCTATGATGATGCGCTCCATAGCCTTACATATCAGACTCATCAGGCTAATGGGGTGATAATTTCCAGGGTCTGTAGTCACTCCTCCTTTATGGAGAGGGATGACTGTAACAGTGTGCCATTCAGTAGGGACAAAGCGTGAGGTGAGGCGATGAGTGAATAGAGCACACAGATGTGGTTCCAGATCACTTTGTAATTCATGTAGAACACAGCCAGGGATATTGTCGGGTCCCATGAAAGCTGTATTCTTAGTCTTAGACAATGCAGATTTAACCTGTGCTGCAGTAATGTTGGGTGCCTGGCATTCTTCCAATATTGAGACTGGTCCATTGGGGGGAAGAGGGGTAAAGTTGGCACTAAATCTGTCGGCCAGTATGTTGGCAATATCTGTTGACTCAGTATAGGAGGTACCATTGTGCAGTAACTCAGAGCAAATCTGTGTATTGCCATGGAGATTCTTGATATAACTATAGAAGGCTTTGTGGTTGTTTTTAGTGACTGCCACAATTCTGCCTTCATAGCTGGCTTTGTAGGTTTTGATGAGGGATCTCAACTTTTTTGAGGCTAATAAGGGATTTTTTTCCAGTATTGGGACTTCACCTTTTTCTACAACGGTTGCTTCCTTCTGTTGTAGAGTTTATTAATGGCAGGGGACCACCAGACTGGCTTCATTTTTGGAGGAAAGCATCTTGGTTCTTTTGGGTATGGCTAGTTCCATGCATTTATGTATGTGTTCATACCATGCATTGATGTATGATTCAGCAGTCATTCATCTATTTTCTATTGGCATGGGTGCCGTGAAGTTAGCCACCTCAGTTTTTAGGAGTCCAAAGTCAGCTTTGGAGAAGTTTATCATGGTGGATATCTTTGCAGGGAGTGTAGGTGATTAGTGGATTTCCATGGTGATTAGTTTGTGGTCGGATCTAACCAGGAAGGAATTGACTACTGGTGTAGAGCAATGGTTGCCCATGTTAGTAATAACCAGTTCAAGGATGCTGCTTCCTTGTGTGGGGGTAAGAATTAGCTGGTCCAGGGCATTGGAATTGATGAATTCCAGGAAGCGTTGGGTCAGTGCATTGGTGCATGAGTAGTTCTCCAAGCTGATGGAGGGGTAGTTGAAGTCACCTAGTATGAGAGTGTTGGGTTGGATCTTAATAGTTTCCAGGGTACTTAGAAATGTGGAGTGAGAGTCTTGGGACATGGTTGGGGACCTATAGCAGGCTATGACCTGAATCACCATCTTACCCAATGTTAGTTGTACCTGGAGTATCTCAGATGCGTTATGCTGTGCTATTAGTCTGGAGGTGTGCATATCCTTTACAAATATGGAGACACCACTGCCTTTGGAGCTTCAGTCCATGTTCTGGGGCCAAAAGGAGTGGAATGAGTTATAACCTGGTAGCGCAGTGGTGCTTTCTGCTGCTTTAAACCAGGTCTCCATTACAGCACAAATGTCAATGTTCTCCATTTTGGGGAGCACTTCATGTGAGTGCATCTTGAGATTTAGACTTCTAGCATTGAGCAGCATGACCCACAGGTTGCATTTATTTATAGCTGTTATGGTGGTAATTTGGTCTTTGGAACACCAGCTAAAAATGGCACTATAGGGATGGCAAGATCCTTAGCTAGTACCCAGATACCCTGGAGTGACAGATGCAAGCCATCTCTGGCAAAGCATCGAGGTCTGTCAATCATGTCATCCCAAGCAGACAGATACTGGATCTCCTTAGAATGACACCAGAAACTTAGCCAATTGTTGAAGTCAATCATTTTCTGTTTGTACTGTGGTATCATTCTGGGCAATGGTAGGATGCTGTTCAGAGCTAGGGTCATACCTGCCTGGGCAACAAAATCCAAGAGCTCCACCATGTCTCCTTTCTTGTAGTCCAGCGAGGTGCATCTCAGGTCATTCACACCCACATGGATAATGGCAGTCATACATGTACTTGTTATGGAGTCACCTGAGTGTGTGTTATGTGTCAGATTCTGGCACCTGATAGACAGCTGACTGTTACCTTTTCCTTATTTAACCCAGTGAGTGGGATATCAGTGTGCCTCACTATTGAGTCACCTATGATTATTGTACTGGGCAAGCGGTTTTGCCTAAGGGGCTTAGGTTGAAGGGCACACTGTGTAGGTGAGCTATGTGTCTTCTGTTTTGTGCTGTGTTGTGGTGGTCAAGTGTGTTTCTGCCTTGGAGGTCTCTGCTGTTTGGGTAGATTTCTATTGAGAGCCTCTGTGAAGGTGGGTGTGTGGTTTGTGTTTTTATGTGAGGGTTGAGATGTTGGGTGTTCTGGAGGCCTATGTGTTTCATGTGGTGGTGCAGGTGCTGACTTTCTCCTCTTGACCACCTATTCCGGTCTTGGCTAGAGAGTGCATGACTTCCAATTTGGAGATATAGGTGCATCTCTCACAAGTCTGAGTGCTGGGTGGTAAGAGGAAAGGGTTGTCTGTGTACATGAAGCAGTGGCTACACTGCCTCAGAATGCCCAAGTTCACCAGGTTAATAGGAGAACGCACAGGAAACTGACCTTTAGACATGCCAGAATGGATGGTCATCATTACTAAGTACTGGAGCTGTTTCCTTATAGGAAAGCTAGCGCTGATAACACTTATGTGTGCTACAATAATTGCCACAAAAAGCCTGATAAAGTGCTGGGGAATAAGCTAAAGTGCAAGAGAGATGAGAAAGTTGAAAGGGATAGTAAAAACTGCACAAATGGCTAATAAATTACAATTTCAGAGCCAGAAACCACTCCTCTTGTGGTAGATAGGCTACCTAGTACTTACCACTCCCACTGATAAGCTGGAAGGCTTTCCTCTAACACAGAAAGATCTGGGGAACTCAGAAACTTACAAAACAGTCCTGGATACAGCAAATCTGTATCTGGACTACTCTAGTAACAGGAAAGGTAAAAAACAAGCTTAGAACTTTTTCAGAAAAAAAAAAGTTAACTTATAGCTGGAATACCTCAAAAAGGGTTTAAAGCCATGCAGCTGAAGCTGTGGATATTGCAGGCTTGTATTGAAACTATGCTGCTCAATTTTAAGGTTAAGGACTCAGTAAGTAAAAACTCACAGTGAAGCACAGATTAATCACTTATAGTCAAAAGAATAGTACTTGCAGTATGAAAAAATACAGTTAAACAGCAACAAAATCCAGTAAAATGCAGTTAAACAGTAATGAATTGCAGTAGATAGCAAGTGTGCTTTGAAACAATAGCTCACAAATCACAACAGTAACAGGCAGCACTAATAAAGCAGTAATTCAGTAGAATATTGTTATCAATTTAGTGAGGCTACCAACAAGCAGTAATAAATATGGCAAACAGCAAAACGAAGTAGAAAGAGGTACAGAAAGTGAAGAGACAGAAAATAATGAGAATATTCAAGGTTCCCACATGTAAGCTTCTGAGATTTTTGTTGAATTATTAAATTCTATATAAGTATGAATCTCTTTATTAAAAATGCTTTAAAATCTTTCATACTTGTGATGTATGTTGGAATTCTTTTAATATGAATGCTGTTATTAAAATTCATAAAAAGATCAAATGTTATGTCATTATGATCTGAAATCAGACATGAAGTTATTTTAACTTTATCTAATTTTCAGACTAAATAATTTGAGAAAAAATTGTATCAATTGAAGATTAGGTGCCTTGTCTATTTGAAAAATGAGTAAAGCAAAGAGAATCTTCAACCAATAATTAATTCAAGTCTTTAATATTTTAATATTAAGTATATTGACAGAGTTTAACAGTGCTTTAGCAGAAATATTTTTCATCTTCACCTGGTATTAGAATCCTTTTAACGCAATATACAATTAAACTCCCCAGCAATGATAAGGCTATCCTTTAAAGTTGCAAAATCAGATGCAAATTAGACTTAGCTGTTTTAACCACTAAGGCAGGAATCCAATATATGTTTACTAAGAAATATCTTTTTTCTGTTTATTAAGATGTTAACTAAACAAAGCATGCCTTTCTCATCATTATAGGTACTTAGAATATATGGCAAAGGTAATGAATTCTTCCACAATATAGCTACTCCTCTTTTTTTTATTAAACTGAGAGATAGCTATTACTGTGTATTTATTATTCATTCTACATATATCTTTTGTTATTAGATGTGTTTCTTGAACAAATACAATTTGTGAAATCAATGTTAAATATTTGAAGAAATTACCTCTTGTACAACCATTATTTATACCATTTATGTTAATGGATGGATATTTTAAACTTGTCATCTAGCTAAATCCATGTTTTTCTTATAAACAATTTTCTGAGCCGTATAATTAAAGATTTTATATAAACCCCTAGAAAGATTTTTTGCAGCTTAGTAATAATACAGTAAAAGTTGATCTTTTAGTAATATACACTTGAATTTTAAATGTAGACACCGAAATGAAAAGAATTATGCCAAAAATTTTATAATGTAATGAAATTCTAACAACCCTACCTCACATGGAGTAAACAACTCCAGACTTAGACAAAAATTGCATCCAAGTCATTCTATCCATCAAAAGAAGTAGCATAAATTCAACTCAACTGTTCAGTATTTATGGTTTAGTATTAAGATGTTAATAAGAGAAAAAATATAATTATTAAAATGATATTTAAGTAATTCCTATTGTTAGTTCAATATTATGAAATATCTGTGTAGTTCTAAAATATGACATACTTTATACTGTAATTAAATAATCTAATATTATTCTGAATGCTTATCAAATTATAAGCAATATTAATATTTTAAAGTGACAACTAAATTAAATCTGAACTTTGATAAAGAAAGAAGAAAAAAAATAATGTTAACGTATTTTTCATGTTACAAAAATGCACAGTCTCTTTGTTCCTGTTAGCCAAATTTTAGACATGTTATTCTGTAAGCTTTCGTAACTGTTTCACATTTAAATATATGACATATGTTACCAATTATGTAACCAAATGCTGTTCATGTTTTAGCTGTTAGTCTCTTAGTTCTTTCTCTTGAATGAAAGTATTGTGTTTATTGTGCAACTACAATTGAATGTAGATGTTATAAGAGTAAGTATTAACTGTAACATTAATATGGTTTTAATTGTGCAAGTACATCAAATCATGTATCTCAAAATAATTATTGTCAAAATTACAAAATGACTATATACTATAATAATAGATTAATTAAATAGGCTCATAGTGTTGAACTAAAAGCAGTAAAATGTTCTCCCATTTCTATTACTGCATAGATATCAATGTGACTGCAATAATATAAGTTGTTATATTAAATAATAGATATATAAAATAAATGGTTGACAATATGTAATTAGAACAACCCTTGGTACATAGCACACCTCTGGATGTCATTCTATTAGATAATTAAAATTAGATAATAGATCTGAAAAAGGTTGGTTAAACTTTTTAAACAAACCCACATCATTCAACCTCTAGTTATGAATAAGCAGAATGACCTTTCTGCCTATTTCATCCTTGTTCATTGACACTGTTATAAAACTCTTAATTTTTTTTAAGTGTAAGTACTCTAAAGTAATATCTGATTATAATATAACATTATCTAGCGAAAAACGTTGATTAACACTTTAACATTATGCTGTGTATATTAATGTCAAATGCATTTTGATTTTTTAAGTTTAATGACACTGACATAATCAAACTGGTGTTATTATTTGTAACTCACATAAAATCAGAATAACAGTTTTAATTAATATACCGTAACCATTTTATATTATAGATAATTTATGTAACACTAAAACTTGTATATATTATTTTAGTTTTAATGGTATACGCTTGTATGTAAGTAGTGTGTTTCTATCCCTATCTCTCTGCTTACATGTTAGCCAAGATGTCAGTCTAATACCAAAAGTTGTAGGAGTGATCACATATAAACTGACAAAGGACATACCAAACTAAAGCTGTTATTTAGTAGTAAAACTTGAAGTATATAAATGTGACTTCAAATTATGTCTCATAATGTTAGGAGTTATGTCCCATAATGTCCTATTAAAACACCTAACAAAAACAACACTTGTTATATACATAAGCAATTAATTCATCAACGTATTTAGTCATCAGTTTTACTTGAATAATTCAACCTAATAAGAATGCTTTGTTAGCTGTTAATTGCCAGTGAAATGCATTTTCTTTTGTCTGACATGCCCCCATCTTATACCAGAGGAGTTACAAATGTTATACTGATTGTTTTTATTATTAATTGGTGTGTAATCAGTCCTCCAGCATTTCAATGTAAATCAGCTTGTTTTAACTCTGTTGCCCTTTTTCTTATGCATATGAATGTATTAAACCATATTAAGATTTCTCTTGGTTGAACTAATCTCTAAATTGAGACTTTAAAAAAAAACAAGAAATCTCTGTGGTATCCCTGAAGTCTCAAACAACCCACTAAACTACTATAGTGGGTCCAAAAACAAAACAGTGTAAGAAACTTCTCTGTGTGGAAGATTTTCAGTCCATATATCTCTAGTTAATCACTGTATATTAATCAGATATAGTAGTAGAAGTAGCGAACCTAAACTCATCTTAAGTCAAAAAAAATAATAAAAAAATATCATTTGAAATATTGTACATAATTACTAAGTATTTGAAAGTAGTCCAAACAAGGCAGGGAGTCTGTTTCCAGTTGAAAATCCTTTAAGTACACAGACTCCAGTCAAAAATCCTTTATTAAGTAGACAGACTCCAGTCGAAAATCCTTTATTAAGTACACTATTGTCTGATCTGATTAATATACGGTGATTAACTAGAGATATATGGACTGAAAATCTTTCACACAGAGAAGTTTCTTACACTACTTTAAATTGAGACTTTGCCAACTCAGTGTTTTGATAGAAAACTGTTATGAAATAGTGCTCGCATAAAGTGTTACATGCATACATATATAAAAATATTTCCAGCATGGAAATTAATGCCATCCCAGTCTGTCAATACATCGAAACACCCGTTTCCATAATAAGTGTACAGACTGTTCCCAAAACATCTAAACTAGAACTTGCTTCAATGTAATTTAAAATCTGAAATAATGGGAGGCAAAGGAAAAAATAGGGTGTATTTTAAAAGTAAATACTGCTGCTATAAACTTATAAACTTAAAGATTAGTTGCTAGAATAACAGTATTTGTGTTATCCTGTACCCCCTGAAGGGCATGAAGGCCAAAACTGAAATGTATGTTATCTAGTGACCCAATCCTCAATGTTTCACCAGAAAACCACAATTTTTTATGAAGAACAAACCAAAAATATGTTACCTAAATCTGTATATTCTGCAAAAATCTTGTCATTTGGAAAGTATGTGTAATATGTGCTTACAGTTTCACTTCATAATCTCGAATTACTGAAAGCTCGAAATTCAGTAACCAAAGACCATGAAGATGAAAACCAGAATGCCTAAAGTGCATAAGAGTGAATTTGAATATCTTAAATCTGCACTTATGCATTTCCGGTACATTGTGTGTAGTGTTATGGTGCCTGAAATCACAGATAAGTGAGTGTTTGTGTGTGTGGGTAAGGGTAGGGAGGTATAAGTGTGAGTGTTGGATTTGTTGGTGTTTGTGTATGTGTGATGTGTATTTGTGTGCAAGCAAGTGGTGGATGGCGTGGTGTGAGTGCATTTTTTTATGTTATGTGCAACCTCGGAGTTGATACATATATATATATATATATATATATATATATATATATATATATATATATATATATATATAAAGTGGGGTGGGTGGGGTGCAGGGGGGCTTGCCCCCCTGCTTATATGTAATGTAGGACTGTGTGGTTTGTGTGCTGTGGGTGAAATGGTGTGTATGTTAACTGGTGTATGGTGTATGCATGTTTGTGATTGTGTGATTCGGGATTGTGGCTTCGGTGTTGTGAATGGTTCAACGTCATGGTCTTGGGTTACTGAATTTTGAGCTTTCCGTAATTCGAGCTTATGAAGTGAAACCATTCTTACACACTTTGTCAGTAAGCGGGGACCACAGAATGGCACATAAAACCTCATGATAACTTGAAAAGAAGCAGTAAGATGTTTCTTCTCTAACATGCAGTTCCTACCACTTCATTTCTAGGCTTATTATAATATTAATAATCTGGTTTGTTAGACAATCCATATTTCCATCAAATGCCAATGAAACAAGGAGCTGAGAACATTGCTGATCAGACAATAATGAAGGGTATAAATCCTCAGGATGAAGGGACTATATTTATATAACCAAGCAGCAACATGTAAAGACATTAAATAAAAGCTAATCCTAAAGTGTTCATTTTAAGAAGGCATGTAAGTGGCATAAAGGGCAAAAATATCCAACAAAATTCTAAAAATCATATTTTCCACTTAGTATGTCGAAAATATATATATAATGTATACATGTGTGCCTGTTCACTCTGAAAAAATATTTTAAATTATGACTGTTACTGTCAGAACTATTTCCACACAGATTTTATAATAACTCTTTAAGCTTTAGTCTGTTTAAAAGCCCCTAATTAAAATAGCTGATTAGTTGAAATGCATTGTTTATATGTTGTTTGATAGCATAATGTGTTTCCTGATGCCTAACATGCTCATATCTTTCCTCATCATTAAGGCGTTCACTTTATTAGGATTCTGTCCAATCCCGATTGATGCAGGAAGAAACGAGAGAAGAAAATATCTACAGCTTGACTTTGACTTAAAGCTTCACTATTTTTTTAATTGCTTGAGACAATTAACTCTATCAGTCTAGTTATTACGATGATCTATAAGTCATCATTGCTCAGTGCACTCATCTCTTAATCATCCAACAAACAAAAACATGTCACCAATCAAAAAGCACAAATAAAACACTCCATCCTGAGATCAACTACATAAAATCAAAAGGTCCCATTCAAGAGCCCGAGACACTCCAACTTCACCATAACACCACTGAACCATGTCTACAAGCCAGGGACACCCCCCCCCCCATCCATATCTCCCAGCTCTCCATACATATTGGATGCCTCCAATTGAGTTATCCATTTGAAAAAGCTGACCATTAACAGCTTAATTTAATTAAAAGCACAGTTGCTCACCAGCAGCATCAATTCCAGTAAAAAAATTCAGCATCCAAGCACCATAGTATCCGAATCCCTAGTCTAAAAATTCACATTAAGATTACAATGTCCAGTAAGAACTCCACATCAGTTAAACAAGATGAAAGCTTATCTAAGCCATAAGCAGTTCCTCAAAGCACAAAATGAAATGCCGATAGAACAGTCTGATCTTCATCTACTATACCCAACTCCCAGAAACCTGGCACTTCAAGTGAACAACACTCAAGCAACTACAGGCAAGACACTGGCCAAATACACATGAAACAAAAAAAAAATAGAAAAAACATTCTAGCCTGTTGAGAAAACTAACATCCAGGGCATGCCTTTCAATACCAAAGTTACCTGGCCATTTGCATAACCAGGAAATAGTAGCCATAAGCATAGCATTTCAATTAGAAACACAGAAAGACACTAATAAGTGATGATGTAAAGACTATACCATATTCTGGATTTGTACTACAGTAAATTAGTCTGCAAGTTCTGAAGGCTGCTCAGTTTATAGCTGAGAACACAGCACTTCAACTCATGAAAGAGAATAAACTTCCAATAGACTATTATCCAAACTAGCATTTCAAAAGTAAATTAACATAGATTTTATAACAACTGTTTTAGGCAGATTTATATAGTTTGAGTCAGGTAAGAATAAATGTTTAAAGAATTACCTTGTGATTGTAGTAATCAGGATTTTGATCAGGAACTTGAAATATTATTTTTATAATATTGAAAAGGTTTATAAATATTAATTTAGTAAAATTAGGAAACAGACTGTGTCGGAATTTAATGATTAACTAATTAAATTGTCACTTTTGTTTTAGTTTATTCTTCTTCTCCTGTGTTTTGCAACCATTTCTCTCAGCCAATCTTTTCAAGGAACTGTTTCTGCAATCTATTTCTTCAGGTTGTTCAATAACTTTCTTAGATTTTAAAAAAGAAAGTGCAGAGTTTATTTCCTCAAAAGTTCTTGTTTCATCAGGTAGAAAACAATTTAACCTAGCTGGAAAAAGCAAGTTTACTTCAATCTGTTTCTTTAATTCTGTAATGATAGGTAAGAACGCCTTTCTTTAGGAAATTACTGTAGAAGTGTAATCGTTGTCAAATTAAATTATTTTCCCATCCACTTTGATGGGAGATTTTGACCATGCTGTTTTTAAAATCAATTCTTTGCCAAGTGATGAAAACAAAATCTTACTATAAGTGACCTTGGAGTAGTATTTTTATTAGATGAAGACCCTGTGAGTGACCTGTGCACTCTTTCAGTTCCATATGGCATTGCTTCACTCAAGTCAAGTATATTTGGGAAGCAGGTAGATAAAAAGTTGACCATGTTATTCTATTTTCTCTGGAAGTCCAAAAATCCTGATGTTATTTCTACGCGCTTTGTTCTCCAGATCATCTAACTTGGTCAGGAGAATGGTGTTCTGTTTTAATAAAAATTCAGTGTTATTTTCATCTTCTGACAGACTTTTTTCCATGTCATTCAATGATTCCTCCATTCCAGTGATCTGTTGTTTTTGTTGAGTGAGTGTCTCTTGAAGCATTTCCATCTGTTTGGTACACCTATCAATGTTGTCTTCTATTTTACTGTCCTGTTTATCCATTTTCAGACAAAGTTCCTGTATATTAGTTAAAACCATCTGAAGTTCCTTCTTCGATGTAGAATCATGAGAACTAACTTTTCTATGACTCATTTTGCTTGAGAGTAATATATCCTTCCAAGTATATTTTTGATAGGAAAATGTGAATATATCTGTATAATTTTTATATGTTATCAAAGGAAATCTTTTAAATTATTGACTCTTTGTAAAATAAATAATGAATGATAAAATATAAATGAAATTTCCTGTCAGAAATATAAGAACTGCAGAGCTGAAGAATTCTGCTGCTATCTCTTCAGCATCCTGGCCACTCCCGCCCCCCATAAAAAAAAAGAAAATCAACTTTCCAAAGTTTTGCAACTACGTAAACGTAACACTCTGCCATAAAAGAAGTGTAAAAGTTAAGTTTTCTTGGCACTGTTTATTGCCTGTGAGTCTGGGCTGTGGCCGGAAAGGGTCTCTAGACCAGTCTACCTACCTTTTTACCAATAGTAAACAAATACATCACTTATCGCCTACTCAGGGGTGATCTCTGCCTAACATACAAAGCTATGTCAAACCCAGAGCTGTTGGACATACTCCACTTAAAGAAATCCCAATCCCTCCAAACTACATGCTCTAGGGACCTAAACCTTGTCACCACAATAAACAGAACATGCCGGAGGGATAGATTCCTGTCCCAGAAACTTCCCATACTCTGGAATAAACTACCTATCTATATCAAACAAAGCTCCTCATTAGCACTCTTCATGAAAAATCTTGATGACTGGATGGGAGATAGGAACTTCACCCCGGGGATCACCTCTGTGGCTCTGCTCGACAGTGGCACAGGAAAATAATTTTCTTGGGTGGCAAAAGCCAGGGTACCTTTTTGGCTGGGCTTGTATAGGCCCCAGGGCCGATAGCCTAGTACCTACCTATGAACCTATGAATCTATACATAAATAAAAAATAGACCAGCTTAGGCTTGAGCTAGTATCATACTGGTGATGGAGTGCATTAGCAAACGGGTTGCAGAGGACACATCAGCAAAGCTGCTCTATGCAGACAATGTGTCACTGCAGAGTTTGTACAAGAAGTTCAGCAAATGGTAGAGGAATAAAATGTAAGCAGAAGGTATAATGAATGAGACTGAGTAGCGACAATACAGCTATGCTGGTGTCAAATGATGGAATTCAGAAGCAGACGGAATTTGAGACAGAAGAGAAAAAATGCAACAGGTTAACAGTTTCAGTTATCTGGGATGGCTGAGGAGAAAAGAAAGTCTGAATAATGAGATCAAATATGGAACCAAAAGGGCTGCAGTCGTCTGGAACAGAGTGTCAGGAATAGTGTATGACAGAAGCATGCTAAAGGAGATGGAATGTAAAAGGTACACAAACCAGTAATCCAACCAGAACCTCTAAATGTTACTGACACCTGGACAGTGAAGGCAGAGCAACTGAGGAAGCTAGAAGTGATGGAGATGAAGTGCCTGAAATAGATGTCAGGATGCACTCTGTGGGATAGAAATTATAACATCAGAGGAGAAGTCAAAATAGCTCCATTTGCAGAGAAGGTCACAGGGAACAGATTATAAAGGTTAAGGCAAGCTATGGTCAGGAATTACTGGCAAATCAAGAGACGTGGCAACAACTGACACAAAGTCCTTTCCCCGTGTAGAAAAATGGAAAAAAAAACTGCTGATGACAATAATGATGATGATTTAGGTTTCACAAGCAAGTAAGAAGTGTGGTGAACACAAAATAAATTTAAACAGGCTCTACAACTTTAATATGTACCCCTCACATAGTCCTAAACTATGTGTCAAATATATGAATCCACCACTATGTAAGAAGCAGCAGGCCTACAATAGGCCTTGAGGATCACTGCAGGATGCCGTGGTAGGATATATCATAGCTTTGTTCTTCACAACCTTAAATAGCTTTTGTTCAACCAGCAGCTGTCCCTTTATAGATGAAATTTGCATAAACGCTTCTGTATTTACCGAAGTGTCCAGCTTTGGCCAATACACTTGTGTGGCATAATGCTCAGAAGGAACTCAGACCTTACATGGAAAGTCAACTCTGTATACCTAAAACAAAAAATATATATGAGGGCACATGTTATCTTGTATTCCTTGGAAATCTTTTGAATAAGCTTCCCTTATCTGTAAGGTAAATGCCTGAAAAAAAAAACAGACTGTGAGAAGGAAATATTTACATACAGACTAGAACTGTTATTGAGATAAAAGTTAATAGATAGTGATACGATTAGGAAACTGCTTCTTTAGCTTACAAAAATCTGCATTTCTAGCTCTGTCTGCCACTCCAGTACAATTTTATTATGTTTTCTTCATTTCAAACGTCCTGCAATGTAGTTATGCATTTGTCATACTTGTAAAGTTACTTGGAATTTTTCTTAATCATGCATGCTTGAGTTAGTTTAAGTTGTTTATACATTTCTCTAAACTTCAAATGGTCTGACATGAATGTTTTCGTAACTATAGGATTACTGCATAGATGCACAGCAGATTCATACGTCTATTTTACACATTATTCCTAATTTATAATGTCATGTTCACTATGTCTTTATCTGCAACTATTTCTGATTTTCATTCAGTATGTTTGTATTATGACTTGGTGCTCTTCCCCTCAGGACTCCACTGGAATGGAACTTCACAGATTTGTATATTTATAAGTAAGTACTAGGCTAGCTGCCCTTGTAGGCTATTTTAAGTCAAACCTTGTTCTTAACACTGAGAATCAAACCATATCGCTTGTGCCTGTGAGGTGAACACCTTACCCATTATGCCGACGCCTAACCCTGAGTTAATCATGCATGGATATTCAGTGAACAAATGAAATAAATAAATACAGTTTGCTTTATCCCCAGCTTAATATGGAGTATGTCTAGTAGCTCCTGTCAAGTAATATGGGAGCTTAGGTAGTATAAAATAATACTTTTGAAGTAGGATCATCTATCTTTCACTGACACAGTTTCTTGTTATATACAACAATGGTTTCTGATTTACTGCATATAAATGTAGTCTGTCCAATGTAAAAAAATATATAATTTTATAAAACAAATGAAAAGCAAACACATTCATTCTCCTATCCATAAAAGCACAGTCTACTATAATCTTTGTGATGAAATACTGTTAAAATAATGTGTACTTAACAACTGGCATTTTAAAATGGATCATTTTCTGCACATATTTTCTTTGTCCACATTTTGCTCCACTGTTTTGTGATCAAGGGTTCTGTTTATAGTTCTACAAAATCTCAGGATCACACCACTGAACCATTTGTGTTTTTTCTCAAGATGACAAACATAAGAGTCAGGTCCCCAGAACTCCGGCACTGGTAACTACTTCATCTGGCTGAGAAGTGACTTTTTATGGAGTCAGTAACAAGCTGCAGAACACAGCAATAAATCATTTAACATCTTCTTCTGCAAATGAAATATGAGGGCAGTTAGCAGCTTTAGACAGAAACCAGTTAGGACCTGAGCCTGTTCAAAATATCCACGGCTCGGTACCCGCTGACAGATGTTGTTCTCAGACTGTGATGTATGGTTTATAGCATCTGAGCTTTCATAAATCCAAGGTTTAGAATTTCATGTTCTCTTCCATTAAACCTTCACCAGCTTTTTGATACTGTGTGTAGCATAACTACATATTTTTTTTCATGTCTTGTGCTGTGTAATATATAAAAATGAGCAAAATGTAAGTGAACTGTAATGCTTTCAAAGCCTTTAGCATTCACAGGTATGGCTACCTTTGGTTGACATAATTATACTATAAATATGACCATTAGTTAGCAGACAACTTAGATACATTTTAACCCAGCAGCAACCTAGAAAAAAACTTTCTGATTAATTAACTTGTTCAAAGTCACATAGGCAAAAAGAGACTGACAGAATGAAACCTTACACTGCAGTATAAAGCTCATAAGCAGTTCATATCCTAAATCATCTACAGTACCCTGCCACCGAAGTATTATCACATACTTAGAACACATACTTTCATAATAACATGTGTGTAATAAAATACAGACATGAAAAACAGTCATATTAAAATTCGGTTAACTGCCAGCTCTGTTCCCACTGTCATTTCTGCCATATAGAGAAAACAATAACTGTCATCTGTCAAATGTAAATATTGGAGGTGCTAATGTGACAGCCTGTACCGTTATACTGGAAAGCTGTGCTGGAGCTTTGCAGCCTTACTGCTATGACTCATAATCCTGGCAACGTATAATGAGTTTATGCTGAGACGGCATCGTAACCTTTGGAGACTGAATTACCATGCCAAGATAGCATCCCTTTATTTATTCTGATTGAGAAAGCCAAGGAGCAAACAAATTCTACAAGCAGATACAAAAATGACTTTACTGTATCAAATATTGTTTGTACACTGCAGACATTTTGTTTTGATCTAGCCCTCATCAACTTTACTCTGGAGTCACACTTGTGAGGTATTAATTTTCCCTTGGTGACAGTCTTATGACCCAGTCATTCCCTGAGGGTGAGGATCATGTGTACTAACTGCAGCACCATCACTCCAAAGAAGATCAAGGCTTCTCTTTAGCAGTTGTGACTCTGTGTGCATGTTTGTTAAAATACAATAGGATGGCATTCATTGGACCTTTGTGAGGCATGACATGGATCAACAGGCCGTGCTTCTCATACAGACAAGCACCTCCTTATGATCCCCAATTTTTAACAGGGGATCCTACCACACAGAGTTTTCCTACAAGCACATACCCCCCCCCCCATAACAAGACAGCTGGCCTAAGCACTGTCTTTCCTTTCCTCCCCCTACCAGATCAAACAGATGCCTGAGTGACCAGTCAAACTTGATTTGTCTGTGTAACAGTCAAGGGGCTATATCAGTCTGCATCATAAAGTTGGGAGAAGACTGCAGGCAGACATGTAGCCTAGCTGTGTGACAACAGCCTAAGTTAAGACACTGGCTGTTAACCAGAAAAACAATTGTTTTAATAGAGTAACAATCATGCGCATGTAATTCCACAGATATGTGCCCAGTGATAGGTATGTCATAACTTGTGACATGAATAATGCTGAGAATGATGTTTGTACTCAGATAAATTTCACAGCAAATTCAATTCAGCAGAAATACATGCTAGTATTAACATCATATATCTCCAAACATGACTATATACTGTTGTGGATACACAAATAAGTTTGCACCTGGGTTCTGTCATTTTTCTCTGTAGCAGGCATTTATATACAGTGATTAGATAATCCTGTAGTTTTGTTTTTAATACACTGTCATTTGATTAATTTGTAATCTATACAGGAGTTGATTCTGGGTCGTATAAGTAATTGCCCTATTTTTTTTCTCCTACCAGTAGGATAAAAGGCAGAGTCTTCAATGCTAGTGTCTGATTTTTGGATAGTTACCTGGGTAACTCTAAGAGGTTTTTTTAATCTGTTTGCCAAAGGGAGAATCATTTTGGTGCAGCAATTTAAATATCTGTGAATAAGATAAGCAATGTGATCCTGGAAGTAACGAGACCACAGTCAATATTTCTGGAGGGACTGACAATACAATGTGATGTCTTTTTGTCGGGCAAGTATAGGATTTATTCTACCTTTTGGAGAAAAGCAGCCCTTCATCAGGTGTCAGAACATCGCCAGGAAACATGGATAGATAGTTATGTTCACAGTGATAAAGAGAATGTGAGAGAGAGAGAGAGAGAGAGAGAGAAATATCTGCAGACATTATTAAATGAAGCTTGTAAGCATTTCTATTGTAAGAGAAGTTGACAATTACTTGTTGGAGAATATATTCTAGAAAGCATACCCTAGAACCAATCTCAATGACTCTTTATACTTTTCAAGTAAAAATTTGTGTGAAACCTGTAAAACCGCATAAAACTTAATATAAGATGTTTATGCACTTAATCAGATTTCACTTCTGTATGATATTTAAACAGAAAAGTAAGATTCATGTGTTTGTCAAGATATCATTGTTGTTATGTGTGATTAGTGAGGTACTTTAATGGATTACAAATGTAGAAGTAACCTGCCTTGCTCAGCATTTGCTGAATGGCGAACACCATGAAAAATGATTTATCTTTATCCATTTATGAAGGTGTGTATCTGTATATGCATACGTGCATGTCAGTTCATAGGTTCATATTAGCTAACAACCTCAAAGGCCCTTTAAAGCCTAGCCATGCAACGCAACTGCAACCCACAAATCTGATTTATATTTCATTTAAAGGGGTAATTTACTGATTTACTGACTGCCTCTGTCCATCACAGACATAGGAAGCAGACCAGGGGTGAATTTCTGATCACCCATCTACTCTAGTTGCACTTAAATAGAGGTAGGGAGGAACTCTGTGTCACATGGATAGGGAGTCTGTTACAGATAATGAGAACATTCTATGAGAACCTTTCGTCTGCATCTCCAACTTGTCCTGTTTATGCTGCAAGCAAAATTTAGTTTTTTTAATCTATTAGTTTTGATGCTGTTTGTTTTGTGGACGTGCAAAAGATTCATGAAAACAGGGTCCAGGGATGTCTTGTATGCCAGGCAAAGATCACCTCTTAGAAGTCTTTATAATACTGATTAATAAGACAGGGCTTTGAGGTGATCAGCATAGGACATTGTGTTTACTCCCCGTATTCCTTTTGTATTCCTTTTGTAAGGAAACTTTGTGGACGTTCCAGTTGCTGCATGTGTCTGGTCAGGTACATACTGAAGGGGGCATTTTACTCTATGATGGGCTGAGTACAGTGGTATGATGACCTGTCTGGACCCAGATGTCATGCCCTTACTTATAAGTTAAGCAACATAGAAGGATTCTCTCACTACCTTGGACACATGTTGGTTGAAGGCCAGGTTACTATCTACATGAGTTCAAAGATCCCTGACTAGTGAATCAGTGTTTAATGACGTTTTATTGATGATGTAGTTACCCAGGGTGACAGACTTCCCAAAAGGTATTGTAATGCATTTCTTGGTATTGGGTTTTAAGCCATGGCTTTGGCACCAACTATTTGTCTGTATTTCACCTTCCTGGAGGGTGATCTTATCTTGGGGGGGGTTCAATAACTGCTGCCAGTTTGCAATCATCTAGAAACTTGGTTTGCCAGAGGCCTTTGAATTGGCTTTGACATCCGAGAAGTAAATGCCAAAGACGAGTGGGCCTAGCAAAAAGCATTAGGGTATGCCACTGGTCACTGGCCTCTTTGTGGTGGTAACCTCACTGATTATATCCTTCTGGGTCCCATCAGTGAACCAGCTAGCTATCCAGCTTGTTATAAATGGGTTTATAGCTAGTACTTTATGTTTGTTGATAACGCATTAGTGAGTTACTGTATCAAATATCTTATATAGGCGGGCGGTTCGCGCAGCTTTCCCATCATCCATTGCCTTAGTGACCTTTTCAAGGAAGTCCGCCAGATTCAGTAAGCATGATTTAGTTATTGTTTGTTAACCGGGTTAGTCCAGCTGGGCTTGTGGCCCCTTTTCAGTGGAGACCCCAGGAGAAAAGCTCCAGTACATAGTAAAACAACATTATGTAAAGCAACATTATTGTAAAAAGATCTTCCTTTGACAAAGGCAAACTGGGTTGGATTCAGTGTCTGGAGGTCTCCTATGTCCTTGCTGATAATTTCCATGATAATGCTGTCCAAGGCTTTGCAAATAAGACTAGTCAGACTAATGGGTCTGTAATTTCCAGGCTTTGTTGATGTTCCTCCCTTATGAAGGCGCTGACCATCACTGTCCTCTATTCATGTGGCACAAAGCCTGTGTATAGTTAAATAATGACTCCAGGAGTCCTGATATATTTTAGTCTATTCAGAAGGTATTTTGTAGGAAGTTGAGCCATTGAGGCCATGTTCTTGGCTTTAGTGAGTGCAGCCAGTACATGCTCCCTAGCTATAGGTGGAGGGGCTGTTTGAGGGTATTATTTGGGGGTGGTTGGGAATGAGAAGGGGGTAAAGCTGGAACTAAGTTTGTCCACTAACAGATTCGCTATATCACCAGGCTTGGTAAATGTGGTACCATTAACCACCAGTTCTCTGAATGTAAATTTGTAACTGTGTACCACAGGGATCAGTTCTGGGTCATCTCCTGTTTGGCATTTATTATGCAGACATCCAAGCCAGTATCCCAGAAGTATGGTCATAGGATCATAGGATCATATGAAGTTACTAGGCTAATTGCCCTAGGGCCATTACAAGCCTAGCCAAGTTCTACCCTTATTTCCATAATCAGCACCTATTTCCTCTGTCCAAGAAGGACACAGGTGGAGCCCCCGGGGTGAATTTATGGTTAGCCATCCAATCATCCAGATTGCTTCTGAAGATTGCCAATGAGGTGCTCTGTTTGACATGAAGTGGGAGTCTGTTTTAATGGTGTGGTAACCTCTAGGAGACAAATCTGTCCCTCCAGCAGGTTCTATTAATGTCAAATACCAGGTGAAGGTCTTGAGCGAGTAAACCATGTACCATTTGACTTATGGATATGCAGCATTTCCAATAAAGCATGGTCAGAGATTGCCTTGTATACAAGGCAGGGATCCCCTCTGAGTAGTCTGTATGAAACAGAATAAAGTGGCAGTGATTTCAGATGATCCACATAGGACAGGTGCTGAAGACCTTGAATTTTCCTTGTCAAGAACCTTTGTGGTCACTCCAATTGCTGCAGGTGCTTGGAAAGGTACATACCAAAATGGGTGCTGTACTCAATTATTGGTCTGATGAGGGAAGAGTACAGAGAGTTTATAACTTCTTTTTTTCCCTGGAGGCAATGCCCTTACTTATGAGATGAGCAATATAGAATGCCCTTCTTACCACTGTGGAGACATGGTAGTCAAAGGTAAGGTTACTGTCAACCTATGTGCCCAGGTCTCTCGCCCCTAAGTGCGTACATAAGGTGTTGCTATTGATGTGGTAGTTAGAAGGAACATTGTTCTTACTGAAAGGAATAATACTACATTTTTTGCATTTAGTTTAAGTCCATGACTTTGGCACCAATCACTTGTTTGTGTAAGACCCACTTGTAGGATGTTGACATCATTTGGAGAGTCTATGAACACTCCCAGTTTGTAGTCATCAGTAAACTTTGTCAGCCACAGACCTTTAGTTTTTGCTTGTACTTCAGAGGAATAGACTCCAAACAGTAGAGGTCCCAGGATTGATCCCCGTGGAACACCACTGGTTACAGGTCTGCTGTTGGAGGTGGATTCCCCTGATTTGACTATATGGGTTCTATCAGTGAGCCAGTTAGTGACCCATCTAATGATATAAGGGTTGATACCTGACTGGGTGGGTTTGTCAATGATGCCCCTGAGGAGGGAAGGTAGTGTCAAATACCTTGGCTAAGTCTAGGTAGGCTGTATGCACATATTTCCCCTTGTCCAATGCCTTGTTGACTGTATCAAAGAAGTCCACAGGTTTAATAGGCATAATCTCCCTTTGACAAATCCAAACTGAGTACAAGTGTTTGGAGGCTACTTATATCTTTGTTAATAAGGTCCATGATGATTTTCCCCATGGCCTTGCAGATAAGGCTAGTCAGGCTAATAGGTCTATAGTTGCCAGAGTAGCACCACCTTTGTGCAGGGGGATAACAGTGCCCATTTTCCATTCAGCTGGGACCACTAAGTGAAAAGAGTACCCAATGGTGTTGCTAATTCTTGTTGCAACCCATGTAGGACACAGCCTGGGATAACATCAGGTCCCATAGATGGCGTGTTTTTGGTCTTAGAGAGGGTGTTTATGACTGCTTTTTAGAGATACATGGTAGGAGACATGTGGTAGGGATGTCATGGGGTATGTGTGATGTGGACAAGGAAGTGAAGTGTTCACAGAACCTGTAAGCCAACAGGTTAGCTATATCCGCAGGCTCAGTAAATGTGGTATTACTAACTACCAGTTCAGCACAAATCTAGTTGAAAGCAACAAATGACTCAGATCTTTCAGTATCTCAGTGAAGAGTTAGTTTTATTGCCCAAGTGATACCAAACAGCAAGTCTGAATTTAGCCTATGCTATAAAAAGCAGAAGTACTAGAAATTTAAAGTGCACAAAACCACTGTCACAACAGCAAAAATAGTTTAAATAAAAGAGCAATTCTTAGCTTAGAAGGGTGTAGGCCACACTCTCCCGCCACAAGAGTCTAGACCACAAATCGTCCTAATGTAAAACAACTGGTTTCAGAGCCAAAGTGCTTAAGCCAGAGCTGAGATACTTCATAGCAACAGACACAATATGTCTTCAACCAGCAATTTCTGGCTTAGAAGGGTGTAGGCTATCGTCTCCTGCCACAAGAGCTTAGACCATGAATCCTCCTAATGTAAAGTAATTGATTTGTAACTGTGACATGTGTGTTTTGTGTGTGTGTGAGTGTGTGTGTGTGTGTGTGTGTGTGTGTGTGTGTGTGTGTGTGTGTGTGTGTGTGTGTGTGTGTGTGTGTGCATGCTGTGCGTGTACCATGTCATCTGTATTGTGTGTGGGTATGTCTGTGCTGTGTGTGTAGTGTGTCATCTCTGTTGTGTGTGCTAGCAAACTTGCATGTATCTTTGGCCATACATGACTGCATGTATGTGTATGTGTGTGTGTGTGTGTGTGTGTGTGTGTGTGTGTGTGTGTGTGTGTGTGTGAGTGTTTGTGTGATATGTGTGCTAAATATGTGTATGTGTGTCCAGGGGTAACTGAAGTGTCTATTTGAAGAACAATTATTGTGGCAAGTGATCACTAGATGGTACTGAAACACAAAGAGAGAAAGAGAGAGAGAGTGGGGAGAAAGAGACCTGTGGAGCTAAACGAAAGGTTCATATCAGTGGGGTGTTCAATACTGAGCATCTTCTTGGGTGAGGAAGATGAAGACCCATACCCAGGATGAAGACCTATACCCAGAGCAGCAGTACATATTTTTGCATATGCTGAAGTGACCAGGTTGCAGTTAATGACCAATCTACTAATTTAGCAATTGAGACAAACTGAAAAATAATACAGTGACAAATAACTAAAATCAGGAATAGATTTCAAATACAGCTCTTACAAACTGAGAATGTTTCTAGAATAAAAATGTTGCATTACTATGCATATTCTAAAGAATATGAAGGCTGAAACTCAAATGTTTGTCAATATTTAGAACATGTAATCATGAATGATTTCCGAGAAAAACACATACGTAGCAGACCAACAATATGAGGCAAAAATCTGGACATTCTCTGAAATTCTAGACAATTGAGAGATATACTATACATACACATCTCTCTATCTGTCTAAATAGATGTAGATAAGTATAGAAATGGGTGCATCCAATTTTGTTGAGTGTTACTCAGGTCGATGTCTGTTTTTTTGACAAAACATATGTTTGTCAGGTGGGTAAAGATCAATAATTGGCTTTGGAAATATGTCGGGCAGAAATGTGGACAATATATATAAACTGCAAGGAAAACCCACACAAAGTAGAGCTTTAATATGCATAACCTGCAAGGAAAACACACACACAGTAGAGGTTTAATATATATATATATAACCTGCAAGGAAAACCCACACAAAGAAGAGCTTTAATATATATATAACCTGCAAGGAAAACTCACACAAAGTAGAACAATAATATATATAATCTGCAAGGAAAACCCACACAAAGTAGAGCTTTAACATATGTAACCTGGAAGGAAAACTCACACAAAGTAGAACTTTAATATATAAAACCTGCAAGGAAAACCCACGCAAAGTATAGCTTTAATATATATAAACTTAAAGAAAAACCCAGAAAAAGAAGAGCTTTAATAAATATAACCTGCAAAGTAAACTTACACAAAGCAGAGCTTTAAAATCTATAAACTGCAAGGAAAACCCAAACAAAGTAGAGCTTTAATATATATATATATATATATATATATATATATATATATATATATAAAACCTGCAAGGAAAACCCACACAAAGCAGAGCTTTCAAATATATAACCAGCAAAGAAAACCCACAAAAAGTAGAGCTTTAATATATATAACCTACAAGGAAAACCCACACAAAGTAGAGCTTTAATATAAATAACATGCAAGGAAAACCCACACAAAGTAGAGCTTTAATATGAATAACCTGCATTGAAAACCAACACAAAGTAGAGCTTTAATATGAATAACCTGCAAGAAATAACCCACACAAAGTAGAGCTTTAATATGAATAACCTGCAAGGAAAACCCACACAAAGTAAAGCTTTAATATGTATAACCTGCATGGAAAACCCACACAAAGTAATAATTTAATATATATAACCTGCAAGGAAAATCCACACAAAGCAGAGGTTTAATATGTATAACCTGCAAGGAAAACCCACACAAAGTAAAGCGTTAATATAAATAACCTGCAAGGAAAACCCAAACAAAGTCGAGATTTAATATATATAACCTGCAAGGAAAACCCACACAAAGTAGATATTTAATATATATAACCTGCAAGGGAAACCCACACAAAGTAGAGTTTTAAAATATATCACCTCCAAGGAAAACTCACACAAAGAAGAGATTTAATATGTATAACCTCCAATGAAAACCCAAACAAAGTAGAGCTTTAATATATATATAACCTGCAAGGAAAATGCACACAAAGCAGAGCTTTAATATATATATATATATATATATATATATATATATATATATATATATATATATATATATATATATATATATATATATATATATATATATATATATATATATATATATATATATATATATATAACCTACAAGGAAAACCCACACAAAGTAAAGCTTTAATATGTATAACCTGCAAGGAAAACCCAGACAAAGAAGAGCTTAAATATATATAACTTGCAAGAAAAACTCACGCAAAGTAGTGCTTTAACATCTATAACCTGCAAGGAAAACCCACACAAAGGAGAGCTTTAATATATATAACCTGCAAGGAAAACCCAGACAAAGTAGAGCTTTAATATGTATAACCTGCAAGGAAAACACAGACAAAGCAGAGCTTTAATGTATATAACCTGGAAGGAAAATGCACACAAAGAAGAGGTTTTATATATATATATATATATATATATATATATATATATATATATAATCTGCAAGGAAAACCTACACAAAGTAAAACTTTAATACATATAACCTGCAAGGAAAACCCACACAAAGTAGAGCTTTAATATATATAACCTGCAAGGAAAACCCACACAAAGTAGAGCTTTAATATGTATAACCTGCAAGGAAAACCCACACAAAGTAAAGCTTTAATATATATAACCTGCAAGGAAAACCCACACAAAGTAGAGCTTTAATATATATAACCTGCAAGGAAAACCCACACAAAGTAGAGCTTTAATATATATAACCTGCAAGGAAAACCCACACAAAGTAGAGCTTTAATATATATAACCTGCAAGGAAAACCCACACAAAGTAGAGATTTAATATATATAACCTGCAAGGAAAACCCACACAAAGCAGAGCTTTAATATTTATAACCTGCAAGGAAAACCCACACAAAGTAGAGCTTTAATATATATATATATATATATATATATATATATATATATATATATATATATATATATATATATATATATATATATATATATATATATATATATATATATATATATATATATATATATATATATATATATATATAACCTGCAAGGAAAACCCACACAAAGTAGAGCTTTAATATGTATAACCTGCAAGGAAAACCCACACAAGTAGAGCTTTAATATATATAACCTGCAAAGAAAACCCACACAAAGTAGAGCTTTAATATGTATAACCTGCAAGGAAAACCCACACAAAGTAGAGCTTTAATATATATAACCTGCAAGGAAAACCCACACAAAGTAGAGCTTTAATATGTATAACCTGCAAGGAAAACCCACACAAAGTAGAGCTTTAATATATATAACCTGCAAGGAAAACCCACACAAAGTAGAGCTTTATATATATATATATATATATATATATATATATATATATATAACCTGCAAGGAAAACCCACACAAAGTAGAGCTTTAATATATATAACCTGCAAGGAAAACCCACACAAAGTAGAGCTTTAATATATATAACCTGCAAGGAAAACCCACACAAAGTAGAGCTTTAATATATATAACCTGCAAGGAAAACCCACACAAAGTAGAGCTTTAATATGTATAACCTGCAAGGAAAACCCACACAAAGCAGAGCTTTAATATATATATATATATATATATATATATATATATATATATATATATATATAACCTGCAAGGAAAACCCACACAAAGTAGAGCTTTAATATATATAACCTGCAAGGAAACCCACACAAAGTAGAGCTTTAATATATATAACCTGCAAGGAAAACCCACACAAAGTAGAGCTTTAATATATATAACCTGCAAGGAAAACCCACACAAAGTAGAGCTTTAATATGTATAACCTGCAAGGAAAACCCACACAAAGTTGAGCTTTAATATGTATAACCTGCAAGGAAAACCCACACAAAGTTGAGCTTTAATATGTATAACCTGCAAGGAAAACCCACACAAAGTAGAGCTTTAATATGTATAACCTGCAAGGAAAACCCACACAAAGTAGAGCTTTAATATATATAATCTGCAATTAAAACCCACACAAAGTATAGCTTTAATATGTATAACCTGCAAGGAAAACCCACACAAAGTAGAGCTTTAATATGAATAACCTGCAAGGAAAACCCACACACAGTAGAGCTTTAATATATATAACCTGCAAGAAAAACCCACACAAAGTAAAGTTTTAATATATATAACCTGCAAGGAAAACCCACACAAAGTAGAACTTTAATATGTATAACCTGCAAGGAAAACCCACACAAAGCAGAGCTTTAATATATATAACCTGCAAGGAAAACCCACACAAAGTAGAGCTTTAATATATATATATATATATATATATATATATATATATATATATATATATATATATATATATATAACCTGCAAGGAAAACCCACACAAAGTAGAGCTTTAATATATATAACCTGCAAGGAAAACCCACACAAAGTAGAGCTTTAATATATATAACCTGCAAGGAAAACCCACACAAAGTAGAGCTTTAATATGTATAACCTGCAAGGAAAACCCACACAAAGTAGAGCTTTAATATATATAACCTGCAAGGAAAACCCACACAAAGTAGAGCTTTAATATGTATAACCTGCAAGGAAAACCCACACAAAGTAGAGCTTTAATATGTAAAACCTGCAAGGTAAACACACAGAAAGTAGAGTTTTAATATATATTTATATATATATATATATATATATATTTATATATAAACTGCAAGGACAACTCACACAAAGTAAAGCTTTAATATATATAACCTGCAAGGAAAACCCACACAAAGTAGAACTTTAATATATATAACTTGCAAGGAAAACCCACACAAAGCAGATCTTTAATATATATAACCTGCAAGGAAAACCCACACAAAGTAGAGATTTAATATATATAACCTGCAAGGAAAACCCACACAAAGTAGAGCTTTAATATGTATAACCTGCAAGGAAAACCCACACAAAGTAGAGCTTTAATATATATATAACCTGCAAGGAAAACCCACACAAAGTAGAGCTTTAATATATATAACCTGCAAGGAAAACCCACACAAAGTAGAGCTTTAATATATATAACCTGCAAGGAAAACCCACACAAAGTAGAGCTTTAATATATATATATAACCTGCAAGGAAAACCCACACAAAGTAGCGTTTTAATATATATATATAACCTGCAAGGAAAACCCACACAAAGTAGAGCTTTAATATGTATAACCTGCAAGGAAAACCCACACAAAGTAGAGATTTAATATATATAACCTGCAAGAAAAGCCACACAAAGTAGAGGTTTAATATGCATACCCTGCAAGTAAAACCCACACAAAGTAGAGCTTTAATATATATAACCTGCAAGGAAAACCCACACAAAGTAGAGCTTTAATATGTATAACCTGCAAGGAAAACCCACACAAAGTAGAGCTTTAATATATATATATATATATATATATATATATATATATATATATATATATATATATATATATATATATATATATATATATAAAACCTGCAAGGAAAACCCACACAAAGTAGAGCTTTAATATATATAACCTGCAAGGAAAACCCACACAAAGTAGAGATTTAATATATATAACCTGCAAGGAAAACCCACACAAAGTAGAGCTTTAATATGTATAACCTGCAAGGAAAACCCACACAAAGTAGAGCTTTAATATGTATAACCTGCAAGGAAAACCCACACAAAGTAGAGCTTTAATATGTATAACCTGCAAGAAAAACCCACACAAAGTAACATTTTAATATATATAACCTGCAAGGAAAACCCACACAAAGTAGAACTTTAATATGTATAACCTGCAAGGAAAACCCACACAAAGTAGAGCTTTAATATATATAACCTGCAAGGAAAACCCACACAAAGTAGAGCTTTAATATGTATAACCTGCAAGGAAAACCCACACAAAGCAGAGCTTTAATATTTATAACCTGCAAGGAAAACCCACACAAAGTAGAGCTTTAATATATATAAACTGCAAGGAAAACCCAGACAAAGTAAAGATTTAATATGTATAACCTGCAAGAAAAACACAGACAAAGCAGAGCTTTAATGTATATAATCTGCAAGGAAAATGCACACAAAGCAGAGCTTTAATATACATAAATATTTATATATATATATATATATATATATATATATATATATATATATATATATATATATATATATATATATATATATATATATATATATATATATATATATATATATATATATATATATATATATATATAACCTGCAAGGAAAACCCACACAAAGTAGAGCTTTAATATGTATAACCTGCAAGGAAAACCCACACAAAGTAGAGCTTTAATATATATAACCTGCAAGGAAAACCCACACAAAGTAGAGCTTTAATATGTATAACCTGCAAGGAAAACCCACACAAAGTAGAGCTTTAATATGTATAACCTGCAAGGAAAACCCAGACAAAGTAGAGCTTTAATATGTATAACCTGCAAGGAAAACACACACAAAGTAGAGCTTTAATATATATAACCTGCAAGGAAAACCCACACAAAGTAGAGCTTTAATATATATATATATATATATATATATATATATATATATATATATATATATATTTATATATAAACTGCAAGGACAACTCACACAAAGTAAAGCTTTAATATATATAACCTGCAAGGAAAACCCACACAAAGTAAAACTTTAATATATATAACCTGCAAGGAAAACCCACACAAAGTAGAGCTTTAATATGTATAACCTGCAAGGAAAACCCACACAAAGTAGAGCTTTAATATATATAAACTGTAAGGAAAACCCACACAAAGTAGAGCTTTAATATATATAACCTCCAAGGAAAACCCCCAAAAAGTAGAGCTTTAATATATATATAACCTGCAAGGAAAACCCACACAAAGTACCGTTTTAATATATATAACCCCCAAGGAAAACCCACAAAATGTAGAGATTTAATATGTATAACATCCAAGGAAAACCCAAACAAAGTAGAGCTTTAATATATATAACTTGCAAGGAAAACACACACAAAGTAGAGCTTTAATATATATATAATATATGTATATATATATATATATATGAGCAGAACACCCAAGCGAAAGAATGACGTATATAGAATAAACACCCAACCCTGAGCTACAAATGTAAAAACAATAGAACTAGCAGCAACTTGTATTAGCTTGTATGCAAGTGTAGTGGCTGAATCACCTATGCTTCTGGTTCCATCCATTTCAGCCACAGAATGTAGGACTTCATTTTCATTATATCTTTCATATACTGATTCATTCCCATCTGGTGGGTTGATTACACTTGTGGAGGTATCCTTGGGGCCCAGGTTGTTGGATCCCAGTGGTTCAATAGATTCTTTTTTTATGGGGCTATCTTCCTTATTG